>NC_053157.1:47132880-47151648 GCF_016835505.1 Polypterus senegalus
CAATTGCCATTGAACCACTGGCAATACATTGTCGAAATACTGATCAGATAAAGGGGATTAGCAGAGAAGGACTGGAACAGAAAATCTCATTATATGCAGATGACATGGTACTGTATATATCGGATCCAGAAAATTCTGTGCCTGCAGTCTTAGCAGCACTCACAGAATTTCAAAAGCTCTCTGGTCTCAGAATTAATCTGAATAAAAGTGTACTCTTTCCGTGAATTCGCAAGCATATAATATTAGATTAGACACCCTTCCTTTTATCATTGCAGAACAGTTTAAATACCTCGGGTAAACATCACAAGTAAACATAAAGCTCTTTATCAACAAAATTTCGTGTCTGTATGGAAAAAATTAAACAAGACTTGCATAGATGGTCAACCCTTCATCTCACACTAGCTGGAAGAATTAACACTGTTAAGATGAATATTCTTCCTAAGCTCCTTTTTATTTCAAAACATACCAATATACATTAATAAATCGTTCTTTAAGCAATTAGATTCAACAATAACCTCATTTATTTGGAATTCTAAACATCCACGCATCAAAAGAGCGACCCTACAAAGACAAAAGGCAGAAGGCGGCATGGCTCTACCTAACTTCCAGTTTTATTACTGGGGCAAATATACAGTCGATAAGAACCTGGACACAAATAGAAGAACATACACAGGCATGGACCGCAATAGAAGTAAAATCCTGCAGTACTTCTTTGTATTCCTTGCTTTGTGCTCCAATAAACACACGCTATCGGCAATACACTAATAACCCAATTGTGCTCCACTCACTTAGAATCTGGAACCAATGTAGAAAGCATTTTAAGACGGAGAAGCTTCTTTCTGTGGCACCCTGCAAAAGAACCACCTCTTTCAACCCTCACAAACATATGCAGTTTTAATATCTGGAAAAATTTGGAATTAACTTGCTTAGAGATCTTTATATAGACAACGTCTTTGCATCCTATGAACAATTACATTCCAAATTTAACATTCCAGCTACAAATTTCTTTCACTATCTTCAAATCAGGAACTTTGTTAAACAGAACCTTCCAGATTTTCCTCATCTTGCACCCTCATCCACGCTGGAAAAATTATTGCTCAATTTCAAGGAGTTAGACTCCATCTCTACAATATATAAAATCCTTTTACAATCCCTTCCTTTCAAAGATCCAAGAGGACACTGGGAAAATGACCTCTCAATTAATATATCAGAAAAGGAGTGGAAAGTAGCAATGCAGAGAATTCACTCAAGCTCCATATGCAAAGCATACAATTATACAACTCAAAATTATATATCGAGCACATCTGTCTCACTAAAACTCTCCAAAATGTTTCCAGGGCATGATCCAACCTGCGAACGTTGCAACCAAGCCCCAGCCTCACTAGGTCACATGTTCTGGGCCTGCTCCAAATTAACATTATTCTGGACAAAAATTTTTAATTACCTCTCAGACAGTCTTGGACTCACAATCCCTCCTAACCCATTAACAGCTGTGTTTGGGGTTCTTCCAGAGGGTCTTAAAGTGGAGAAAGACAAACAAACTGTGATTGCATTCACTACACTGTTGGCACGCAGACTTATTCTGATAAACTGGAAGAACCCAAACTCTCCTCTTTTAAGTCAGTGGGAAACTGATGTGTTATATTATTTAAAATTGGAAAAATCAAATACTCAGTTAGAGGATCTGTGCAGACTTTTTCAAAACATGGCAGGATCTAATCAGTAATATTTTGAAATGATTTTATAAAGCACAGAGAATTTGTTGATTTAGGTATTTTTAAAAGCCTTAAATTTTACACCGTTTGGCTTGCTCTCTCTCTCAAGGGTGGGGATCGATCTGTTCTTAGCATAATTCTTTTTTTTTGTAAAACTTGATTGCTATGTATTGATTGTAATAAAATTAATAAATAAATAAAAAAAAAAAAATTACATATCAAACAATACAGATGTGATTTAAGTGCCATTGCAGGCATTAATTTAAGTGTATTTCCATACATTTCAGTCACACCATATAGAAATTAAATTGTGATTACTCATGTGTGTTTTGGCTTCATTAGTTCAGTAAAATACCTAGGCTTGCTTCTACTCTTTGGAGTCTTTAGTTGCCATTGTTCAACATGAGAATGTGCCAGTGAAAGAAGCCATTGTGAGGATGAAAAACAAGAATAAAACCATTACATTCATTGGTAAAACCTCAGGATTACCTAAATCATTAAGAAAGAAGGAATACATTGGTGAGTTCAGTAATCACATAATAATGGCATGCATGAACACAAAGTCAATAAACATTTAGCAAACCCAGCATTATGAATTTCACATTTACACCCAAACATTGAAACTAGGCAACAGAATGTTGCTTAGTTGATCGAGTACATTTAAAAGAAGTTGTCATAATCAGCATCTACATTTGTCAGTTTTGATCCAGGTTAGTTGGTAGCCATCCAAATCTTTTTCCTGCACTTTCTATTGACCTAGGCATTCCTAGAGGTGAATCTTAGGTCAAAAACCATAAAATACACAAATACACACATAAATAGTGCCTAATACTATACACTCCTACTAATCCTGTAACTTTTAGTCCGCATTCCCAAACCACCTTATTCTGATTCTCCTCAACACAACATCAATCACCTTCACATCAAGTGTTTATCTTAACTCAACATCTTCTCCTCATTCCATGACAATTCACAAATCTACTTGACATCTCTGTTCTTTGCTTCATCTCCACTTTCATTAGCTGATTTATGTTCTACTTTCATTGGCCATGTCACACTCTTATAGGACATACTACTTGTCACACAGCTTTCATATTTAACCTTCAGCGTCAGAGGAACTCATTCAGTTGGCAAAATGGGTAATAGTTCACAGAATTTGTTCCATACCTGTATTGTTCTGGCTATCACTGCAGGTGCTCGCACTGTGTGCACATTGACTCACCTTATCTCACTTTACCTATGCATGCCACCTAAGTAAGAGAACATCTGTGCCTTTTCCTAAACATCTCCATTGCCAGTATCTAAATTTAAACTTATTACGTCAGTGTTCTGCACCTCATTCTACACTATCTGTAAATAAAAGTGACACTCACCACCTGCAGAATACAATTTATTCACACCATTACAGTATATCTATTATGCAATCGCTTTCAACAAACCATGTATAAGGTTGAGTTTCTCCCAAGAACTTTAAAACAACTTCCAAACAACCAAGTACTCATCTCTGCCATACCTCCTACTCCTTGGCCTCCAGGCAAGATGATGGTTTGGAAAAAACCTGTAGCCCCACTGGGTCACTAGAACTTATCTTGATAACAATTCTTTTATGCAGAATGCGGACACCTAATATTGAATAAAATTCTTAACATAGTAACCAAGTTTAAGTTCATTGGGATTGTTTTGCCCTTCATACATTTACTCATTTTGTGATGGGTTTGGTAGTACAGGGAAAACTCACTTTGAGACAGCTAGTAATTTAACCAAGCAGATTCAACTGCAGGTAGCTGTGGACCAGTGTGTAAAGTTGGTGTATGTTGGGTTCACTGCCCAGGTGAGTTTTTATTCTGTAGATTTTCACAGACTTTGATAGCGCTGATGGAACACGTCTGCTGCGATAGGCCATATCACAGGAATTTGGAATTCAATGTGATAACTAACTATGGCAGTTTTACTTTGTTGTAGTTCAGTTATGAAAAGTGCACTTACCGGCAGGGTAGGTTGGAAGGCTTCAGGAGAAAATTAATGCTTTGGAAATATGGTGACATGTCACATGTGCAAATGTTGTAGGCAGGTAACATGAGTGAGAGACCTGTCACTCACTTGAACTCTCGAGTGCTGGCACATTGATATTGCAAAGCTACTTCATGTCATACCAGTGAAGGATGTCCATTTCCAACACTGATCTGAATGGTTATGTTACAGACACCCAGAGACTGGTGGCAACAGTGGGATAAATCAGTGGCGAGAGGCTGATTCATTTTTTTTTTGAACCACTGACAAAGGCAGATTTTGATTTTTTGAATGTACAGTATGGTTCTGTCAAAACCTTCTGTGAAAGTTGCCTATGACTAAGAGAGGAATGGTTTTGGAAGAGAAAACTACCAGCACTGGGGATGCATCTACTTTGGAAGTGTTGCTCAGGATGTGCATGGCTAGTCATGAGGACAGGAACCAACATATAGAGCAGCAGATGGAGTGTCTCCAGTACAAGTGCACTAAGGTGAGAAGAAAGTGAACAGAATGAAACAGTCCCCAAACCTGAATGAGACTACAGATGGGAAAAGAGGATCCGCCTGTGCATCTGCAGACTGTCCAGACTACACATGAGGTGAACAGCGAGAAGTGCAAGCAGATGTTTTGGTCTTTACAGTGGTTATAGAAACAGCCTCTCAAACAACTAGTTGCACATTTGGAAGACCTTGGTAACAAGTGGCTACAATCAGACAAGAACACTGCAAAGCAAATAATTGACTTTGTTGTTTTAGAACATCTATTACAGGAGTTTCCAAGAGAGCAGCAGTGGAATAGATCCATGTTGAAAGACTGATTCATTTTTTTTTGGAGCATAGACAAAGGCAGATTTTGTGCATACCCAAGCCTGCACACTCCAGGACTCGAATATTTATTTAAAAACCGCACTTCACCATGGACCTTTTATCACACACCCCATAATCCCCCCACCTCCCCCCACCACCGTCAAGCTGACAGTTGCAAGGAAAGGTTCCAGACCCCTCCCAATCCAGTGCAAATGGTAACACTGCACTGAAATCAAAAAGCACTAAAAACAAACTTCTCACTAAAAAGAAATTCTAAGTCCCCTCCTAAAAACAAGACATTAAAAGAATAAAAATTTTAAAATGATAGTAAAATCAGTGATAAATAAACAATCCATTAAAAATTCTAATTTCTAAAGAATCTGTCAGGGTTAGGTATGAACCAAACCCACTTCCTGATTCTTTTTCAGCTCTTTATTCCTCACAGGCTCATCCCACCACTGACACCATTTGTGATGTCCCAGGTTGGCTACATGCTCCCTGATAGCACCTGGGAGCCTCTTAAACCGTAACCGTCAATAGACATTCAGCAAGGTTGCTGCAAAAGTGTCAAATGCTTTAATTTAAAGATCCAAATGAAAGTGGAAACAGTGCAGTGCATAAAAATCTTCCTTAATGCATAAATAATACAATAAAATCAGTGCAGCTCTCTGAGTTAAAACCAAATAGTCCAAGAATAAAACCAGAATAAAACACAGTCATCAGGTCCTTAATGTTCTTACTCTATTCCCTGCCAAGCCCAGCACCACTCCCTCTCTGTGGTCCTCTACACTGACCCTCATCTTGGCTGCCTCTATCGGCATCTACCAGACCACTTGGGGTCGGTTGTACTCCTGCCTTCCTTCTTGCCCTGGCATCCCTCAACTCTCTGAGGATGACTATACCAGCGTTACACCCTAGAGTACGGAATCCTTGATCATCCACGGGGCTAAAAACCGCACTTGTCACATACCTCTTATCATGTGTGCATTCTTTTAATTTCATGACTGGAGACAAACAAGTGAAGTGCTCCTTTAAAAGACTCTGGTATTGTTTTTATATTCAAGAATAAAGTGTGTTTAAAAGAACCTTTCTAAAAGGTGCAACTCTTGACCCAGAACACTACAGTGTGTACATTTATTTAATTCAGTCATGATGAAAAATATTCCTTTTGTATTGATAGTATGCATTTCTCCAGCTTTTGTTTCTAATAATTGAATATACAAGGTGTGTTCAGAAAGTTCTGAGTCATCAGTCTTCCTTGAGCTTTTTCTGGTGTTCACATCGATTTTCCTGGAAAGCACCATTATTTCTGACTTAAAAATTTTTTTCATCCTCATAGGAAGTCACGGAGCTAAATTTTTCCAAGCTTTCTGCCTGCTGGATGCCATATCTGTTGACAGAGGAAATGAAATAGCATCACTTTCTGTTGTCCTTCTTGGAAACTTTGTAGGTGGTCAATCCCCTGAATTTGATTAATAGAGGTGACGCCTGATTTCATTTTTTTCGAGTCAGAAAACAAAATGCGCTCCAAGACCCCAGTCAAGGTCAGGCAATGCTTGCCATTTTTTCTCCTGGAAATGTGTCACATAAGCACAGGGGCCACAGTGACAGCCAAGTGGTACTCAGAAGTCTGCTTGCTCAAAATTTTCCACAGAAGGGTGTGTATGCCCCCCGGTTGCCCTTTTCCATTTCTTTCCTCCACCACGACAACACGCCAGCTCACACTGCCAAGCTTACCATGGCCACCATTCATCAGGCTGGTGTTGAGTTGCTGGAGTCCCCTCCCTATTCCATTGACAAGGCACTCTGAGATTTTTGGCTATTTTCAAAAATAAAAGAACTTCTGCAATGGAAAGGTTTTGAAACTTGCAATCAGCTCATTGAAGCTGTAAATGGGGACTGAAGTGACTGAAAAAATACATTGATCTTGATAGTGATTACTATGAAAAGTCGTGAACAAATTAGCTTTCTGGTGGTTGAAATAATTCTGTTCTCAGGATTGTTTTTACTTAAAATGCTCAGTACTTTCTAACTCCTCATATTATTTCCAAATACACTGAAATGTTGAACATACAAACACACATACATACATATACATTGGTTTCATTTTAAGTCTGACATCACCCACCTCTGTACATGAGCTTGATGTAGAGCCTAATTTCATTAAATAAAGAAATGCTTCACCTACTTGTGTCTATATATACAGAATTTATAATTAAAAATTGAATCAAAGGTAGACATTTTGTGGTAATGGTAAGAGCAGATTAAACAGCAGAGAAAACTGAAGCAAAGACATTTCCAGAAAATACAGAAGTTTACTAGTGGGTTGCAGTCTTTCTGATATGTTGGAAGGGACAGAGATTATACAAAATGGCAGGCCACCTTTCTGCTTAGTAACAATAGAAAGAATAAGTGCTTCTTTATCCGTATTATTATTTATCAGTATTGTCTGTATTAGTTTTCTTTATTTTCTGCTTTGTCCCCTTAATGTGAAGTGTAAGGGGGACTGTCAGCTAGCACTGCAGCTGGGGAACTGCTTGAGTCCTTCGCATTGAGGTTTTTCTTGCATTTGGTTTTTGCTTTACTATTTGTGGATTTCCTGGTTTTCAGTCCTTGCTCATGATTTAAGGTACTGTTTCTGTTTTTTTAAACTTTGGAATTGTTTACTTTGATGATCTGCCAATTAGATCATGTTTTGCTTTATTTCAATCCCGGTTTAATCTTCTTTTATATTTAAATATTAAATGAACTTTATTTTGTTAACTTCCTTTGAGCATATGGTTTTCTTCAAATTTTTGGGAACATTTAGCATTTTTGACCTTAACAAGGTTTTGCCCATATTTAAGTCTGTGCAGGCTGCAAGTCTACCTTTTGCATTTGGGGTTAGACTGCCTAAGGTGAGGCCTATCCAGTCATTTCACGCCTGTAGAGCAGGCAGGTCTGGATTAATTTTTTTGCCTTTATTTGAAAGGATCACAGCAGATGACTGTCTTGTTACAGCATTGTGCTGTTCCATTGGATTTTTTCAACAATTTTTGTTTGGAACTGTATATCAGCATTTAAAAAATCAGCTAACTATCCCTTCTCTAGTGTTTGACATTTCTTTGTTTCATACATACTATTGAGGACACTAAGAAGGAATGGAGATTTTTTTGATTTCAATAAAACTACAGTTTTCAAAGAGCAAAGACATTCCTAAGTGTGTGCTCCTATTTGAGATGTTCCTGTAATGTTAATGGAATATTTGGGGATGGTGGGAAGGTTTTAAAGCTTAGTTCAGAACCACCTTTTTCCACCCTCTCAAACATACACAGTTTTTAATGTCTGGAAAACATTTGGGATTAAATTACTTAGAGATCTGTACATAGACGATGTCTTTGCACCCTACGAAGAATTACACTTCAAATTTAACTTTCCAGAAACACATTTCTTTCACTACCTTCAAATTAGAAACTTTGTTAAACAAAACCTGCCAAATTTTCCTCACCTCCCACCTACCTCTATGCTGGAAATAAATACCGATCAGTCTTGAGGACTCTAAGCATTTCTGTAATATATAAAATCATTTTACAGTCCCTCCCTTTCAAAGATCCAAGATTACAGTGGGAAAAGGATCTCTTACTCAAGATTTCAGAAAAGGAGTGGAACACAGCAATGCACAGAATTCACTCATGCTCCATATAATAATAATAATAATAATACATTTTATTTATATACTGCCATTTCCATGTTCAAGGCGCTTCACAGAGTCTTAGAAAAAACAGCAGGGTATGTGTAACATTGGGTACATATATTTTCCTCAATAGAACAATGAAACAGATAACAAAGCAATAAACAGAATAAAAGAAATACCTAAAAATAACCTAATTTGTGATGTAACAGACACACAAATTATCCTGAGCACCTGGAAAGAGGGGTAATCTGAAAGAAAGGGCAGAATGTTAAATTAAGTTAAAACCTTCCTAAATAGATGAGTTTAAGTTGTTTTTAAAAAGAATGAGTGGAGTCAGCTGATCTAATTAATTTCAGGATGTCATTCCAAAGTCTGGGTGCTACGGAGCTGAAGGCCCTGTCGCCCATAGAGTGCAGGTTAGTGTGAGGCACAACAAGATTACCAGAATCAGAGGACCTTAGTAGGTGAACAGGAGCATAGTGATTTAGAAGGTCACTAATGTAGTCCGGTGCAAGGCCATTTAAAGCTTTGTAGATTAAGGTAAGACACAGGGAGCCAGTGAAGGCAAAGCAGGATGGCTGTGATGTGCTTGCTGTTGCTGGTTCGAGTAAGAACTCTTACAGCAGAGTTTTGAAACAACTGGAGCTGCGTTATAAGATTAGAAGGGACACCTGCCAGCAGCGAGTTACAATAATCGATGCAAGATGTGATAAAAGCACGGACAAGTTTCTCAGCATTAGAAAAGGAGAGGAATGAACGAACATGGGATATGTTACAGAGGTGAAAGGAAGAAAGTTTCCTAATGTGGTTTATGTGGGCAGAATAAGAAAGGGAGGAATCAAAAATGACACCAAAATTCCTTGCATCAGAAGAAGGTCTGATGAGATCACCATCAAGAGTGACTAAAAAGGAGATAGTTTTCTTAAGTAGCTCTTTAGTGCCCATTTGCAGGAGTTCAGTTTTGTTGCAATTTAATCTTAAAGAGTTCTGCTCCATCCAGGTTTTAATTTTACTGAGGCAAGTTGTAAGCTGAGAAAATTCTGATGAAGTTGCATTTTTGACATTGAAATAGAGTTGAGTATTGTCTGCAAAAAAATGATAACCCAATCCATAGCTACGAATAATATGGCCAAGGGGAAGCATATAAATACACAAGAGAAGAGGACCAAGGACAGAGCCCTGAGCCTTGTGTGACTGGCGGTGAGATGGATCTGCTGTTGCCAAGACTAACAAACTTGACTTGAACCACTGGAGGGCAGTGCCAGAGATACTCCGCATGTTCTTCATTCTGAACAGTAGAATGTCATGTCTAACAGTGTCAAATGCTGCACTGAGGTCTAACAGAATTAATATGCTGGTTTGTCCAGAGTTTGCTGCCATAAGCAAATCATTTTTTACCCGAAAAAGAGTAGTTTCACAGCTGTGTTGCGCCCTGAAACCAGACTGAAAGAATTCCATCAAATTATTAGAGGTTAAGTAATTTGTGAGCTGGGAGGCTACAACACACTCAAGAACTTTTTACAGAAAAGGTAAGTGGGAAATAGGCTGAAAATTGTTAAGATCGTCACCATCAAGACTAGACTTTTTTAACATGGGGGTTACAGAAGCGATTTTGAAAGTGGCTGGCACAAATCCAGTGTCGAGGTATGTATTGATTATTGTCGTAACAGTCGGGATTATGGCATGAAGACCGGATTTAAGAAGTGTGGTGGGGATGGGGTCCGGTACACAACTAGTTGGCCTCATCTTACAAAGCAGGTCATTAACAAATGCGGATGTGACTGGTGAAAATTTACAAAAGGAGCTGGATGGAGTGGGAAAACAGGGAAGGATATACTGTAAATGGATGATGAATTTATGTTAGTTGAATTATTTAGATCTTTAATTTTATTGCGGAAAAAGTGGAGGAATTTTTCACAGACTTCAGTAGAGGAGGTAATTGGGTCAGATGCAGGTTGAAGTAATTTATTAACTACAGAAAACAAAACCCTTGGATTATCATGGCCACTTTCTATTATTCTGCCATAGTGTGTGTTCTTGGCTGCAGTTAGTGCATCCCTGTAAGCCACTTTGATGGTCAGAGAAAGCCTGGATGTGAACAGTTAGGCCAGTCTTACGTGACATTCTCTCAATGCTTTCATAGATCGTAGCTCTGAATTATACAATGGAGCTGAACGCTTAAAGGAAACCTCCTTATGCTTTAAAGGAGCTGTTTTATCGAGTGCTGAATGAAGGGCTGAATTATAGTGGTCAACAAGACTATCTAGTGTTGATGGAATAGGAGAAGACAAAAAAAGATCAGAAATGGATCCAGCAAGAACAGAGAAACAGATATTTTTAAGGTTTCGGAAAGAAATTTGACCATCACAGGTAAGAGGAGGGAGAGGTAATGAGACAGTGAAAAGCACCCTTTATGGTCAGAGAGTCCCAAATCACTGCTATAAGTGTTGCCGACAAATAATCCAGATGTGCAGATCAGGTCCAGTATATGACCAACAGAGTGGGTGGGAAAATCAACATGCTGCACCAAGTCAAAACAGTCCAGTAAGGATAGGAATTCATCTCTCAGTTTACATGTAGTAATGTCAATATGGATGTTGAAATCACCAAGAAGAATGACTGTCTGGGAAAGTGGACTTAAGTGGGTTAATAATTCAGTTAGAACAGATAAAAAAGATGCATTGTATTTCGGGGACGATAAATTATTCAACTTAAAATTATATATTGAGCACATCTGTCTAATTTAAAACTGTCCAAAATGTTCCCAGTGCAAGAACCAACCTGTGAACATTGCAATCAAACTCCAGGCTCACTTGGCCAGCACCTAATTAACATCATTTTGGACCAAAATCTTTAAATGCCTTTCAGACAGCTTGAATGTTACAATCCAAGCTGTCTAATCCCTCCTAATCCAGTTGTTTTTGGTGTTCTTCCAGATAGGCTTAAATTGGAGAAGGATACAGAAACTGCAATTGCCCGTGCTACACTATTGGCACATAGACTTATCTTGCTCAACTGGAAGAATCCTAACTCTCCTATGTTAAGTCAGTGGGTAACTGATGTTATATACTATTTGAAATTGGAAAAAATCCAATTCTCACTTAGGGAATCTGTGCAAAACTTTTTCAAAATCTGGCAGGATCTAATCAGTAACATTTTAGAATAAGAATTTTAATTGAGGAAGCAGATTCTGTCCTCTCCCTCTTTTATTTTTTTTTTATTTTTTGCTTACTTATTTTTACTAGTTTAAAGTTTTGCTCTGCTGGCCTAGCTCTCTTTCTCAGGGTTAGGGATTGATTTGTTTCGATCCTCGTTTTATAAAGCTTGACTTATTTGTATGGAATGTTATTTGATTTTAATAAAATCAGTCCAATCCAAAAATAAATAAAAAAATAAAGTTTAGTTCAGTGCTGTCATAGCTGAACATTACTGCCCTCAAGCACAGCAGTGATTTAGAACAATTACAGAGTTCATCTCAGTTTAAATAGAATTGTTCATGCTATCTTCACAATCAGGATTTGAAAGGTGTGGAAAAATGTAACAATGGATGAACTTTATAGTTTTTAATAAATAGTCCCATTTATATGTTTTCAATGGTTTCAAATTGATATGAGCTCCTTCCCAGTTGTGTACATTCTGAAATTGTTTTGTTATAAATTTCTTTTACTCATTTCTGTATTAAAAAGAAAATTAATTTGGGAGAATGTTAATTGGACTCAGAAAATGCATAGTTGCCACAAGTTACACCAGCGATGCATACTGACTGTGACCGCACTGCAGGATTATTATAAAGCAAAAATAGAGACAACATAAGTTTTAAAAATACTGCTGCAGAACAGCCAATAATATACTAGTGATATTTGATTAATTTACCATTATGAAACTCTATTACAAATTTCAAGTTACTTTATTATTTCATTTTATACATTTATGTGTTTTTGAACAAACTGAAAACATTCTAACAGTATATCAGTGGTTAAGAAGCTGCTTTTAAAGCCAAACTCACTATCATTATAGATCCATTGATGGAAAGTTATAAAATGAATTTGCTGAGTGATGCTTTCAGTATTGTTGTTTCATTTTGCTTCTAATATCGATTGTAGTGAAAAGTATGAAATGAAGAAAACAGTTTACTCCTTTGTATTTCAGTAGCAATAATTTTGAAAGAGACAACCAATACTTAAGTGAAGTCTGTCAATAGTTTGGCTTGGATTTGCAATTTAGAATACCAATGTATGTAATTATTTCTAACATCACATAAATACAGTGTTTATGTTCTGTTTAGACTTCAGAGTGAAGCAGAATTGTGCAGATGTTTATAAAAGTAAACTAATCTCCACAGAAGAAAAATAGTGAAGTTGATTATAAACGTTTTTATGGACACAATAACCTTCCCAGTTAAGTCTGGTGGATTTCTGAGATCATTTTTTAAGAGACAGAATTCAAAATACCTGAAGTTTAGACAGAATAATTTTAACCAGTAAGTGACTGCTTCAAAATCAATACAAATTAATTGAGTAGCAATCGGAAATCACAATGGAAAGCTTGGAGTCAAAACCAGAAACATATATGATATTCCAGTGTATAGACAATGGAGAGAATATGATTGTAAATTATGGAAAGTGTCAATGTTCAGAACCAGCTACTGCTCTGCCAGAGTAGACAGGAAAGATGCACAAGACAGCTGCACAGACAGACAAACAGATTTAGAAAATTATTTATTAGTTGTTGGCTGGAAGAGGGCACAGAAAAAACAGGAATAATGTCTGCAGCCACTAAGAATTTTCACACTGAATAAACAAGGTATTTGCCAACTATACTTTGGTTCTGTTCAAAAGCTGTGCAGATAAAACAAAACACTAGTCTGGATTATAAATACAATCTTAGAATATCACTGCCTACCGGTGAAGTGACTGAGCAAAAACAGAATTCAACAGAATTTAATTTCTACTAAGGACAAGCACTGCTCAGATAGACAGGGAAAGGCATCTGGCAACCAAACAGCTGTCACTCAGGAAATAAATAGCCAACTAGACAAAAAAGAGAAAACACAAAAAAGTTACGAGTGTCATTGAGATATTGTGTTCAATCATCCCTCCTACACAAACTAATGACGTATACCATTCATGTTATCAACAATCCTGGTAGTAAAAACTAAAACAGAAACAAAACAAAGAATGAAATGAAAACAAAACACAGAGAAACAGTAATGTGGCCATCAATGACTTTCTCCACCTTTATAACATAAATATAGTTTGGATTATACTCAAAATTCACTTAAGTGTTTCTTCTTTCATTCTGCAAAAAGTTGTGAACTTCTGAGCTGTGGTTTGCTTATTACTGGTGATGGCTTAAAAAATGTAAAATTTAAAAGGTTGGAGCAGCAGAATACAAAGTATAATCTTTTCTTAAGACTAGTGAGTGCAAGTTGTCCACAAATTTCATAAGGATCAGTCCTACAGTCCTTCAGTTACAGTCCCCAAGTCTTTTAGCCCAGACGCAAGGACACACAAACATACTTCTTTCCAAATATGCTCAACGCATGTTCTATGGATATTTAAACTTGTTTTCTGTTGAATACCCAAAGTCAATTTTTAAATGAAAATAATGCTTTCTCACTTTTTCATATAAAAAGAAAGCAATAAAAAACTCAGAAACTACTAAAAATGGTAAAATAAGAAAGAACAAAACATACACAATTTTTTTTTATTTCCATTGATAATCAATGATTCTTTTATCATCAATTGAATTAATTTCCAAGTTGAAATATGCCCACTCAGGTCTGCTTTTCAAAGGTGTCTGGAAATTTCAGTTCGGACTCTTTTCACATGTAGCTTCTGGCTGGTGGAATGAGCTGCCTATCTCTGTTCGAACCTATGACTGCCTTACGTGTTTAAGAATGTTTGAAGACTCTCTTGCTTTTTGAATTTCTATTTAACTAATATTAGCTATTAGGTTTTCTAACCTAGGAAATGTAATAAGCCTTGTGTTCTGCTCTGAGCTCATCTCTTGTGCTGGTCAATGTTGAAACCCTATTCTGTAACACTCATTCCCAAAGTGTACCCCAGACTGATGTTTACTCTGTTATGTTGCCTCTTTTGTAAGTTGATATGGATAAAAGAGTCACCTAAACAAATAAATGTATAGTCACTACTTCTTCTTCTTCATTTTCATGTTTTCTCACTATGAAGGGATGGTTTGTTTGACCAACTTTCTCAATACAGCTCAGTCCATCACCTTCTCCCATATTAGACTCTTTTCCTTTGTCTGTCCACCTTTTCATCAGTTTCCCTTGGTTTCTCTTCCCCATAATTCCATTTCCATCACACTTTTGCCAACATGTTCATTGCCTCTCCTCGACTCATGTCCATATATCACTTCAACCTACTTTCCTGTACTTTCTTAGATAATTATCCTACTTGTGTTGCACCTCTGATGGTCTCATTTCATATTCTCTCCTTCTTAGCAAAATTCTTATTTATACCACATCCGACTTCTTCTCCTGCACTCACTCTACTGCCCATGTCTCAGTTTCTATACATAGTTGCTGGTCTTGCCATGGTCTTAAAAGCCTAACCTTAATTTTTCAATTCTAGATACAGTACCTTCTTTCTGTTGATTCATCCACCCTGCACTCTTGTGAGTTGTCTCTGCACCCAGTTCTCTACCCTAGGGAAACCAATGATCCTAGGCATTAAAATGTATCCACTATTTTTAATAGCATTGCCTGCAAGCAAACTTTTACATCCTGGTCAAAATTAAACCTCATATATCATGTCTTCTTCCTATTTATCGTCAATCATCTATCTTCCAAAGGCCTACTTCATTCTTCATCTCCACTTCCTCCTTTCTGGTGCTGCACAACAGAATGTCATTAGGAAAAAGCATGCACCTTGTAGATTGTTTTTTTATCCCATGAATCAACATATTGATAACCATATGAAGGAGGTAAGGGCTTAATGAAGTTCCATGGTATAGACTTAAAACTAATATGTCTGTTTCCCCAAAAATGCTTTTAACCCAGGTCCTTATTCCCTCATACATGTCCTGGACCATCTTCACATACTTCTCTGGTACTCCTTTCTCACTCAAAGTACATCCAGACCTCTTGACATGGTACCCTGTCATAAGCCTTCTCCAAATTAATAAACACCATGTGTAAGCCTTTCTGCTTTTCTTGATGCTTCTTTATGAGTTCAATGCAAAACCGCATTAGATGTTCCTTTGCTTGGCATAATCATACAGTGAGTACAATTTAATAATATACTGTAAGACGTAATAATATCTGACCATCACTAATGGCCAAAAAGTCTACTCTGTTTGTTAAAGGTGATTTAATGTTATAAAGCAGTCAGCCTTGTAAAGATGTTGCCCAAACTAAACTGCTCAAAAAAATTAAAGGAACACTTTGAAAACACATCAGATCTCAATGGGAAAAAATATCCTGCTGGATATCTATACTGATATGGACTGGGTGATGTGTTAACAATGAAAGGATGCCACATGAAAATTATCAACCTACAGAGGGCTGAATTCAAAGACACCCCAAAAATCAAAGTGAAAAAGTGAATGTGGCAAGCTAGTCCATTGTCATTTTGTAGGACTCTGGCAGTGCTCATGCTGTTCCTCCTTGCCCAAAGCAGCAGATACTGATCCTGCTGATGGGTTAAGGACCTTCTACGGCCCTGTCCAGCTCTTCTAGAGTAACTGTCTGTCTGCTGGAATCTCCTTCTTGCTCTTGAGACTGTGCTGGGTGACACAGCAAACCTTCTGTCAATGGCACGTATTGATGTGCCATCCTGGAGAAGTTGCACTACCTGTTCAATCTCTGTAGGGTCAAGGCATCGCCTCATGCTATCAGTAGTGACACTGACTGTAGCCAAATGCAAAACTAGTGAAACAACAGTCAAAAAAGATAAGGAGGGAAAAATGTCAGTGGCCTCCACCTGTTAAACCATTCCTGTTTTGGGGGCCATCTCATTGTTGCCTCTCTAGTGCACCTGTTGTTAATTTAATTAACACGAAAGAAGCTGAAACTGATTAACAACCCCCTCTGCTACTTTACTGACCAGATTAATATCCCGGATGTTTCATTCACTTGATGCTGTACTCTGATTAAGAAGTGTTCCTTTAATTTTTTTGAGCAGTATAGTATTAAGCAAGTATTTTTGAATAAAGCCCAACGATTTAACACTCTGATATATAAGGAAGTCAGCGAATGCATATAGCCAAGTGGAAGTAGTATGTGCTGAAAGCTGAGAAGAAAATTAATCTGCTGAAGCAGTAACAGATTTGGGTACATTGATGTCAACAGCCAATGATGGATTTTGAGGTAGGTAGTACAAGCAGCCAGTAAAGTGAAATTTACAGTATCTGGTCTGATTTGAAGAACATGTAGTACTGCTGTGTGCCTTACTGATTTGTAATTACTCACTGTGATGCCACAGAAAAGAAAAAATTCAAGTCAAGTTACCTTTCTTGAATAAATAGAAGATTAGATCAGGCAATCTGTAGTTGTATTGATACATAAATGAGCAATCACAATGACCTCTATTAGTTATACACCACACCAGACACTGTGACAGTAACACACAATGTACTATTCTAAATGCTCACAACATTGTCAGGAAATGCAACATAGATTAGGTAAGCATGAACCACAGTAATGTAAAGTGTTCAAGATGTTTTTTCAAAGGTATTGCAATAACTTTGTTCTGATGTTGCTATCTTATTTAAATTGCCTACACTTTTCTTAATGCAATTACAATGACTGCATTTACAGCTGGAATTCATTTGCAAACTGAATTAGAAAAGTCACAAGAAGCAATAACCCAAAGATGTCTGTCTTTAGGCGTAACTGCTCATCCATTATCCGTAATCATTCTGACCTGTAAAGGAATGTAGTGAGGCAAACCTGACCCAGAAGGCATCACAGTCAACTAAATTTAGGTGTCAAGATCAATAGCCAATTAGTGTACATTTGAGGAATTTGAAACACCTGGAGAAAAGAAAAACACAATAAAGGGAGGTCAGCATGGAAACTCCCTGAAGCCAGATCCCTAAAGCTAGAATCAAATGCAAGTAACAAGATCTCCCAGTCATTAAATCAGTCACTTCCTCTGTTTCCTTATAGGGTGATATGGTGGCACAGTGGTAGCATTGCTGTCTCACAACAAGGAGACAAGGTTCAAGTCCAAGGTGCTCTCTGCGTGGAGTTTGCATGTTCTCCCAGTGCCTGTGTAGGTTTCTTTCAAGTACTTTACACACACACAGTCCAAAGACATTTGAGTTATATAGAATTTTAGTCAATATATAATTATTTTTACAATCTAATCTAAACAGAATTAATTATTAAGGGTTAACTAAATGTAGCTTAAAGCTTAAGCATGTGAGGTCTGCCTCATTTTAGAGAAACCTCCAACTTGATTTTCCAAGGATAAAGGAGGCAAATAAGTAATGAACACCCTTTTAGAAAGTAAGGATAAACTAATGGTAAAACTTACACACCCCTCCTATGGAGTGATGACAAGATCAATAGAGTGATCCGCAAAAACCCTCTTATGGAAGCGGTGTTTCAGAGTAATGGACGGGTTGACATAAGTCTGAAATTACTTGTGGCATTAGTTGATTAGAAGGGGTAATAAAGGTATGTATATTAAGAGGCAGATGATGTAATATAGTAGATAAGGTGATGTAATTATAAAAACACATAAAAGCAAATGAATTGTTTAATTGATTGCTCGCTCCATGGACTTAGGCATTTACGCAAATAAAGAAATGTTCTGGATTCTTATCTGGGCTCTGTGGCTGGCTTCTTTAAAGATAGAGGAATGTTTTTTTCATTATAGTTGTGGATTGGTGTTTCTAAATTGGCACCTATTGCATGTATGTTGTCACACACGTGCACATGGGAGGCAGCTAAAGGGCTCGAAAGAGGGTAATACCATGCTGGATCAGGGTATGGAAGAGTGCGCTAAACATTTTTCACTTTCTTCTGCAGACCAAATACTGGAAATTCCACCTGGGCCCAATGACATCACGTCTGGTTCAGGTCCTGATGACATCACTTCCAGTTCCAGTTTCCGGACCCGCTGACAACATTTCCTCTGTCCGGCTTTAAAAGATGCCATTTTATATTTACAATCAGTTCTGTTTTGGTCAGTAAACACCAACCATCATAGCTTTTCAAGCAACACAGTTTCAAGTATACGGGGTGGCTACCATAACCTTTTTATGGTGTCTCTGGCTTTATTTCACAATGTGTTCACCCTGCCTTGTGCCTGATGCTTGCTGGGATAGCTGACAGCTTCCATGTGATCTTGCTCTACACAAGTAGGTTTAGAAAATAGGTGGTGGATTGTTTCTTTACATTATTTCTCTTATTTATTTCTTTAGTCTTTCTCTTAGTTTCGTAGTTTACATTTTCTTGAAAAATTAGTGAATAGTAATTAAACGCTTAAGTGTACAAAATAATTAAAAAATGTGTTTTACTTACAAAACATAATCAAATAAGTCAGTAAATTCAGCTATTCATTTCATTGTGTTGTGTAGAATATTAAGCATT
>NC_053157.1:47152148-47169148 GCF_016835505.1 Polypterus senegalus
AATCAAACTAATTTTGGCTAACATGCAGACTTAAATGAGAAGATGATACATTTAATAATACTTAATCAATATTTCACTAAAACAAAATCAAACACCAGCAACAACATGACAAACAAAAATAACTCAATTTATGAATCACAAGAAAAAAGAAGTGAATACTGCTTAAATCAATGAGAAAAGGCTGGTGAGATGCTCCCCTATCAAATAAAGAAAAAAGAGGGACACTACTGTAGAAATCACCAGTGCAGCTGGAACCAAATGTAATGAATATAGAGAGATAAGTAACATATAAAATGTTTTATTTATTCAAAAGTAAATAAAAACCAAAATGTTTCATTCTACAGACATTGCTCTTAGAACCTGATGTTAGGATTCTGGCCACTGTTCAAACTGAAATTGTTAAAGGTAGTGTTCATTATATGTTTAAAGAACTATACACATTAATGGCAAAATTCAGAGGTCTTGCAGTGCAGAAGAAACCTTTGATAGACTTCATTGGGGCTTTGTATTCACCATATTAAGTAATTTTAGGTTTTGAGTTTGAGTGGGACCTTTCAATTTAAAACAAAAAAAAACTTTTTCAGTTTGTGTTCTTCATGGTCAAACTCATCTCAAAATTATAAATTTCACGTACATCTCCCTCAATTCTGTCTATCCAAAATGCGAGGATGCATATTCATCTGTTTGGAATGTGCTGTGATGCCACTTTGATTTTGTTATGGGTGCCACCATTTTAAGTACCCATAGTTAGCTATACATTTGTGTTTTTCTAGTCAACATCTTGTGAACGGCACCCGGGCACAGACAGGCGGACATGTTGTTTCTCAAACCACCACACGTTTATTTAATACAATATTTACAAATTATGGTCACAAAGACCCCAGTCTATTTGGTCACACAGACCCTAATTACGTGCACAAAACCCCCAAACAGTCCTGGCCACAATGCCTTGTCTTCGGGCCGCCTCCACTCTCCTCCTGAGCTTTGTCCTGCTTCCACCCGACTCCAGCCTCGAATGAAGGGAGACGGCCCCTTTTATACAAGTCCCGGATGAGCACCAGGTGTTCCGGCATTCCTCTCTTGGCCACGCCCCAGCGTGGCGGAAGTGCCGGCTGTCCTCCCGGCTGCTCTCCGGCGCCGTCATAAATCTTCCCCAGCACTTCCTGGTGTGGCGGAAGTGCTGGGGCAACAATCCCAAGGCACTGGGGTGCCTCCTGGCGGTGACCACGGGCCCCTACAGGAAAGGCTTCCATGCCCTTGACCCGTGGCCCCCAAAGCAACCCGGAAGGCAAACCCCACGTGATCCAGGCAGGGCTCTGACCCTTTTCCGGTCCCTCCTGGCGTCCCGGCGGGTCATGGCCCCTGGCATCCCTGACAATCTCTTGTAAGTTGTATCGAGTGAAATCATTAACAAGACAACTTTGAGCTTGGAAGTGTCATCATTGTTGTCAAATGTGTCAAATGCGTTTGTTATTATAGATTGTCATGAACGGCAGGAGGTCCTGCCCGTCTGGTGT
This sequence comes from Polypterus senegalus, assembly GCF_016835505.1. NCBI lineage: Eukaryota > Metazoa > Chordata > Cladistia > Polypteriformes > Polypteridae > Polypterus > Polypterus senegalus. The sequence goes on from NC_053157.1 coordinate 47,153,666, forward strand.
GCCAATATTGTGGAAGGACCAGGAGAGAGAGAGTGGTCAGGGCATTACCTCACCCGGGTCACTAGGTGGCAGCCCCCTGGGGTTGCTGTGGTGCCACGGATTCCCGCAGAACTTCATGGGGGTTCGCTGCAGCCCTGTTGGGTTCTGTGGATGCCGCCGGGGGAGCTTCAGAGACTGCACAGCCGTCTCACATTGGTCTTCTGCCGCACCTGGGAATACTTCTGGAACCTGCTAATGGGCCAGCTGGAGTGGTTCTGTGTGTGTTTTAAATGAAGCCAGAGTCAAGAGGAGGTGGACTTAGCTTGCCTGAGGATTATGAGTGCTTTACTGTACTGTTGTGCTGTTGGGAGTGAAATTAAAGCTCTTCCCCACCAAATAAATGTGTACTATGTGGAGAAACTTGTGCCTGGTGTCTGCCTGTTTTGGGTTTGGGTGGCTCGTGCTCCCCCTGCAGGCCACAAGATTTACAGCTGACTGATTAGTGGTCGTGTTACTAACTACAGCTTTGGTTAACACTCAGGGTTTGTCAACAGATAAGCCTTATCTTTTTGGTTTTTGACAAAGGCACATCCTTGACTTGACATTTCTTCTTCTGACTCTTTTTTCTGAACCCTTGTAGCCTACTGTTTTCCAATTCTTGACAGTACAACTTGTGAGCAATGTTGCCAGCCACCACCTCCTCTATATTCATAATAATTCCTAATTATTTAGAAGCTTTGTCTGCAGTAACAACCAACAAAGACATTTTCTTAATGAACAAACTGTTGAGACAGATAACATTCCAGTGCAAGTGTCAAATCTTATTTTGCTCAACTGGAAGAAACCTAATATGTGTAACATAAAAGTTGGGTCAAAGGGTGTCCTTTTACTTATATTAGGAAAGAAAAAGTTAAATGTGTGTGGAAAAGTTAAAAAATTATTAATATCTGTCAGTCATTTTGTAATGTTGTCCTCAGTTAAACGAGCATACAGAACTGTTCTTTACTTTTTGGATATTTCAGTATCTTTGAGTTATCACTTACATATTGTTCTTTCAATACTGTGTGGATGGGTGGGGAATTTAGTATCTGATCTGATTGAATAAGATGTAGTTTCATGCATATTACTGATTTACAAATTATTTATTTGTGAAAACAATACAATAAACAAAATCCTAGATTTCACTTTTAATTTTTACACTTTCAGTTGAAAACAAAACAGTTTACTTTCATTAGAAATTCAAGAAATATGAACAAGTACAATTACATGTTTTTAGCTTTATAGAACATGAAGAGTCACCTACTGCTAGCTCATGCAAACACGTTGACCATGAGGCTGAGAACTGAACTGGGACTCGGGTACAGCATAGCGTGATGGTAGCTTCTGCACTGCCCTGCTGTCTGGGTTAGTTTTCTACATAAACAAAATGAAAGCAACATGTGACGGCCGGCCGGGACACATGTCCAGGCGGGACGCCCCTTTGACACTGGATCTTGGGGAGCAGCCATGGAATGCACACTATGTCCCCCGGAACACTTGGTGGCGGCCCCCCAGGGTTGCATCAGGGCCACTATTGTGTAACACCAGAGCTCATCCCTGTTGGGCTCCATGGCCACCGCCAGGGGGAGCTGCACGACTTCCTGAGCCCGTATGGGCTGTAATGCAGCCACACCCGAAGTGCAGCCTAATTAGGTCAATTATTACCTGAAGCACTTCTGGGTGGGCTATAAAAGGAGCCTGCGGCCACTACTCTGGGCGCCAGAGTTGGGAGACGGAGGACAAAGCTGCCTAGGAGGGGGAAGAAGAGTGTGTATTTTGGGTGTTTTCGTTTGGTATCTTTTTAGGGACTGTATTGTGTCTATAGGTACGTACGAGGAAGGTGTATCCCACAGACAAAGAACAAATTAAATATTTTTGTTGATTTTCACCGTTTCGGTGCCAACCAAGCGCTTCTGCCACAAACATTTAAACAGATATGCATTTATAAAATACATATCTTATATGTAAATATATTCTAATATGTATGCCTCAAAATTATATAGTTTTCACTACAATAAAATAAACCTATTCAAATATAAGCAAATATTAAGGAAGGATTAAGCTGCATTACCCAGATATAGCAGATATTGTTGTGTTCTTGTACAATCCTTTATTTCTAACCATAATAGTAACAAATTAAAAAAAAATAATATGCCATTTCAAAGCATTTCAAAAATAAGACATACATTTCTTCAATCTTTAATTGACCAAACATTGAAGTTGTGTCTGACACTACTTCAGGTGGCTGACTGGCATGCCATGACTAATGTTGCTAACTTTGGCAAACAGCTTTTGGCATGCATGTAGTAATTTCTTCAGGCATACGAGCGGTTGGCTGTAACTGGCATAGCTCTTTCATTGTTCCAGCATTTTAACAACAGCACCCTTATGCTTTTTCTTGTGTCTCGTTTGCTCTTCTTAGCCAGCAGTTTGGTCTAATTACCTGACCTTTAGACTTAGGAGATGATAGGCCAGGACCCCTGTCTGCATATATTTATTGGCCCTATATTTGGGCATACAAAAAAAAGGATTTATACTTGTAAGTGTGGGTAACAAACTGACAGGCAGATGCTGCATCTTATGTACTTTCTTATGTACTGTTAGCCACCTTTTGTCCCATTAATAGTAAGCTTTTCAGACCATCCCAGGTCACAGCTAAACTTTAATATCATTAGTTTATAGAAAATGTACGAATTGAAAAGGAGACAAGTATTTTTTGCTTTTAATAATACTCAGGTTTAAATACATACTCCTTTGTTGTCAGTGATATGTTTTGTTTGAAACAATAAATACCCATAAGGATATTGCACAGAAAGAAGTAACAAAGCAAATTGTATACAGCATATCAATATCTTGTACAAATTTATGACAAGAAACAATTATTAACTGAATGAGAAAAACTATATAATGTAAACAATCTGATTACTAAACATGTACTGAGGAATGTAATGCAGTGTGGGAGCTTGTATTATTTTACTTTGAAAGCATGCTTCTGTTTTCTTATCCTACTTCATAGCTCAATGGTGATGGGGATTCAGAACCTGTCTATGATCAAGGAAAAGACTAGAACTCAGTGGAATGTGACTACTGACCATTTTAAAGAGTGGGTGCAAACACAGAGAAAGTGTCTGCAGTGCTTTCACCTGTCAGCTTACCAGTATCAATGTGAATTCCAAGAAAATTTCTAATTTTTAAAACATACACCAACAAAGCAAGAACATGCAAAATCTATGCAGAAAGCATCTGACTACTTCAAAATCATGTGTAGCAACAATTAAGGAGTATCACTTTTTACAATGTGTTTAGTATAATATTGTTAGTTTCGCTCCACTAAAAGGTTTTTCACCTATAAAGAAAATTGAGCATTTAAGTTTCAGCACCAATTGTATTGTGATTTTTTTCTTGGCTTACATATGGGAGGCAAAAAGCTCACTTGCCAGACCATTTCGTAATATTTTCATTAATGAGCTCATCTGGAAAAAGGCAAATTTTAAAAAGATGGTGTAGCCTAACATGACTATCATAATAAATTAATTTATTGTTTAAAATTATAAACACATTTTACTTTAAACTAATATAAGAACATTACAAATATTTATAAATGAAGGACTATTCAATCCATCAAGCTCATTTGGATAGCTAATATCCTTATCTTGATGCAGAGAATTGTTCTTGGAAGTTTTTTTTTTTTTTTTAATGAGTAAATTGCATATCAATATATGAACAAAGCTGGCACGTAATCTAAGAATTGATTTATTCTATCTATCTATCTATCTAAAGAAACTTTGTCAAAGAACAGGAAGAAATATAATAGAGATAATTAATCATCATTTGATTTTCTTAATAATGACAGCTATTCAGATGAATAAGGAACAATGCTGTTCTTTTACGTGAGATGATGATTACACTACAATTTGACAGCTAGCCATGAAGAAAAGCTGTTAAGAAAAAAATAATAGGGGTGGGTATTTTGTTGAAATATTAATAGTTTTGGCAAGCCTTCACTCCAGCACCATTCATATCAAAATGTCTGTTTGTTTGTAACTGAGTCACTGGACATACCCACAGTTGGTGGAAACAAGAATGATACAGTAATTAAACATGGTGGACCAAAGGAAAGTACTGTTGAACGATTACCTTATGACCTCCTGTTCTAAACTACATTTAAGTAGATGGTGAGTAACTAAACATTACCATTAAAATTTAAATTTTACCTTGAGGACAATAAAGCATTATCTATCTATCTATCTATCTATCTATCTATCTATCTATCTATCTATCTATCTATCTATCTATCTATCTATCTATCTATCTATCTATCTGTCGTCTTATAATTGTAATACTTTGCTGGTTTGTAAAAAAATATACTGAAGGCAGTAATGGGGAAACAAACAAAATTAATGAATAGTAAGTAAAAACAATTACAGGCAAGAATGAGAAGCAGTTTGCTCTTATTGATATTTGGAGAGTGTGTTGGATAGAGTTCTGGGAGATAGGAAAAGATCAGAAGATGAAAAAAAGCCTATAGGAGCCTATGACACTGAACGCTTACTTATCTACTTACTGAACAGGACAGCCAGCAATCAGGATATTCAGAGAGACATACAGAATCATTAGTCAAATGCCACAAACACAAAAACCAAGTCATAATCCAAGAAATGTTGTCAATGGTTCTCACTTTGATAAGTTACATTTTATAAACTACCTTAAAATGCTGAAGATTTTGTTTTAATGCAGATCCCAAATGTAGGATTCTAGAAGTTGTGTGCTGCCATCTTAAATAGGTGAGACATGAAGACATAATTCATCATAAGTAAATGCATTGAGCTACACTGAGCTACGTGCATTTCTGCACAATATCTCCAGTCTTAACTACTGTAACTTACAACTCCTTAACAGTTTTCAAAGGTATCTTGGTGGCCTCCCTCAATAATTTTCTAGACTGCAGGCGTTTCACTGTTTTGCTGTCAGGAAAGAAAAATCTGAAATTTATGCAAGTTAAAGTAGGCCTATTTTGTTGAAATTTTGGCACCCTTATTCTTCAAGGAAATTTGATGGAACAGGTCAATTTTTGTTCAGATTTTCTTGACTATATCACTTTGTACATGTTTTTCAAAATTTTCTATTGAAAAGCAAATTTGCAAACTCCGGTAATTTAAAATAAAAGAAAAATTTTCCATGCCATTTTTTTAACTCCTAAAGACCACTTTTTTCATTTGGCCTTCTCTGGCCAATTAATAAAATATATATGCATAGAATGATCATACTCTTCAATGAATCTGCAATCTTTATTAATGTTTACTTTTTTCTGTTTTCTTTTCTGTGTTTGTCTGTGGTGGTGTTCTGCGCCTCCACCCAGAGCCATCTTAACGTATGGGTACAACGGGCACTAGCAGGGGACCCTGGAGCATAGGGCCACGATGTCTCTGATGCCCATGTATGTTTTGTGTTTTACTATCAAAACAGGGGCCCTAACACACTACTTTGCCCAGGGGCCTATGATGCTGGTAAGACAGCCTTCCACCACACAAACAAAGTTTTGTGCGGCTATCTGTGATGTTTGAATGAAAGCAGATGCCTCAAGTTTCCAGGAGACCCACTGCGTTGAATCCTCTGAAAAGATCTGAAGTAGGTTTGAAAAGATGAAGCCTTAAAAAATTCAATAAACAACAACTTTGTTAGGTAGAATGCCCAGTGGGGGCTGAACCATCCTTTGGCCTGAAATTCCTACAGATTTTGTTTATTTTCTCCAGCTTAACTACTAGCCTACTGGCAGCCGACTTGTTTCATGTGGGCAGAGACAGACAGAAATGCCTGGCTTTCACAGTAGGTGTTTTTAGCATTGTATGTGAAGGCACCTGTCACACACGCGCGCATGGGAGGCAGCTAAAGGGCTCGAGTGAAGGCAGTTCTGAGCCATGCCGGGATGTGGCAGAGCGCACTAACTCTCTTTCTCACTTCCCTGTAGACCTAACCCGGGAAGTTCCACCTGTCTCTCTGGACGTCACTTCTGGGACCGAGCCAATGGAGACAGACCTTGCCAGCTCCGGCCCCCCTGATGTCACATCCGGGACTAATCCAATGAAAGATGAACACGTGCCCACCCTTATGACCTCACTTCCTGTCTCCCCTTTAAAAGCCTTCCCTTTTCCCTTCTGTCAGTCTTGTTTTGGACTCTGTTGTAAGCACTTCAGTGCTGGTATTTGAAAAGAAAACAACGTTGCAGCCAGGATACCAAATTACATGGGTGGCTGCCCCAAACCTTTTTCTGTCTTTGTCTCGTTTTGTGACAGTGGCGTAGTTGGCAGGATGGAGAAGTCCCAGAAGAGAAGGGGACAGGACCTGCAAAACACCCAGGTGGGAGCGTACCGGGGCCGAGTATTCAGGCGGGAGGGTGCCCGTGGTTGGCGAGACCGGTGCGGGCTCCGCTCCCAGCACGCAGAACAGGCCATCTAGAGAGGCCAGGGGTGTGCGGGTGGGGCTCACCAGTGGGCTGCCCTGGAGGGGGAGACAAGAGGGACTCAGTATGCTCTCTTGGGGGAGAGTGCCTGCCCCCCAGTGAAACCACAGCCCCATTTACCACCTAGGGGTGCCCCAGACTGGCAGGTGAGTAAAATAACAAGTGGAGGTTGGACCCTGAGAGGCCGACCAGTAAACAAGCCTGGTCCTTATGGGCAAAAGTATGGCAGTGGCTACGGCCCTTGGAAAACAAGCCCTACCAGGTCATTGAGCAGGTAGCTTGCTATCTGCTCCTGAAAGCACTTCCCCAGGGCTTCACCCAGCCGGTCTGGGGCGTGCAGTTTACGAACATGTCAGGGCTCATAGAGCTTCTGGAAACACAGAGGGCGGCCTCACACTCTGGGAGAGCAGAACCGTCCTTCTGTCAAACTCAGCCGGGGTACGTCCCAAGACCTAGCCCCTCCCTGTACAACCGGAGCTTGTATGGCGTCCGGCGCGCTGGCACGCAAACCGCTTGGAGGCGAGGAGGAATGCAGGTGGAGGGGAGGAGGGCTTGGTGTGCTCTGACAAACCCGTTGGCGGTCCCGCATACAGGCGTGGTGATCGTTAACGGGTTTAAAACTCCGCTCTGCTCGATTCCGGCAGCAACATTTCCATTGTTGCCCGCCGCTTTGTGCTACCGCGACAATGGCTAAAATTCAAGACCAGTATAACCTGTGTCCACGGGAAACCCGCTGGTACAGGACCGCCGCTGTGTCATTAGCTACGGAGGGTCAGTCCAGAAAGTAACCGTGGCAATCCTTCCTGATCCTACACACCCGGTGATACTAGGACGGGACTGGTCTGCAATTAAAAGCGGTGAGACACATACCACTCCCGGGTTAAGTTGGGCCTCGTTATGGGACGGAGATGAACCGTCTCAAGCTGCCTCCACGCCGTGTAATCAGCCGGCAGAGAGAGTGAAGCAGCCGTCCTGGCTGGCGTGGCAACTCCCGGGCGTCGAGGCTGACCGTCATCCACCAACGCGGCGGCGGAGCGGGAGGAAACCACGCCCATTGAGGTCGGCGCTGACCCTCTCTCCGTGTTGCGGTTTCAATTTAAAAGACGCCGCTTCTTTCAAAGGGAGCAATGGAATGACGACTCCCTGAAGTTTGTAAAAATGCAGTGGTCCTTGTCAATGGCCAGCGCACTAGTCAGTCGATGCCACAGGGCCCCTACTTTGTGCTAGATAATGACCTCCTTTACCGTGTAGCAATGCATGACGGGCAGGAGGCGAGGCTGCTGCTAGTGCAGCGTACCTTCGGCGGCAGGTCTGCGAGCTAGCACACGCCCACCTCCTAGGTGGCCACCTGGGCACCGAAAAACTCTGGAGCGGATCAAGCTCCGGTTTTACTGGCCAGGAATTAATGAGGAGGTTCGCCGCTTTTGCGCTTCCTGCCGGAGTGTCAACTGCGACAGATTCCTAGGAGGGACCGTGCTCCTCTTGTTCCTATTCCATTGATTGGCGTTCCCTTCCACAGAATCGGGTCGACCTGGTGGGACCTCTAGAGCCCTCAGCCGAGGACACAAGTACATTTTAGTCCTCACGGATTATGCTACAAGACTACCCGAAGCTGTTCCGTTGCGCTCAGCTAACTCTAAAGCCATCGCACGCGAATTACTAGGGGTATTCGGCGTGGGGATCCCCAAAGAAGTCTTGACAGACCAGGGGACCCCTTCACCTCGGAGCGTTCAAGGAGACTGCCAGATTACTGAAAATAAAGCATTTAAAACCTCGGTGTATCATCCTCAAACCGGCGGATTAGTAGAGAGGTTTAATCAAACTCTCAAGCAAATGCTGCGTAAGGTGGTCAGCGAGGATGGAAGGAACTGGGATCAGCTCCTCCCCCTCGTCCTTTTTGCCTATCGGGAAGTCCCACAAGCCTCCACGGGGTCTCCCCCTTTGAACTACTGTATGGGCGACAACCTCGGGGCATATTGGATATTTTGAAAGAAGGCTGGGAAGAAGAGGCTCTTCCCACCACTAACATACTGGAGTATATCGCAGTTCTGCGATAGATTTGGAAAGATTCGCCTGTCCTTAAAAGTCACATGGAGGAGGCTCAAGCAGCACAGGTTCGCTACTACAACCGCTGCACGTCTCTTGGGAGTTCCACCCGGAGATCGGGTCATGGTCCTAGTGCCTACCTCCCACTCTAAGTTGCTTGCCCACTGGCAGGGCCCCTCCGAAGTTAAGGAGAGGAAGGGACTGGTCGACTATTTGGTGAGTCAACCCAATCGTCGGCCAAAGGAGCGGGTTATCATGTGAACCTGCTGAAACCGTGGAAGGACAGGGACCCGATCCCTCCTCCGGCCAGCCCGCTCACTCTTCGGCTCTTCACACACACGACCTTAACTTTGGCACAGACTTGAGACCCAGGCAGCGGCAGGAGCTGGAAACAGTTATCCGGACCGTCGAGAGGTAGTCAGTGAACACCCCGGAAGGACCTCTCTGATTGAGCACAACATTGTGACAGAGCCCGGGGTTGTTGTCCGAGAACGCCCGTACCGTCTTCCCGAGGCAAAAAAGGCTGAAGTGGAGCTTGAGATCAAGCGCATGCTGGAACTAGGTGTAATTGAGGAAAGTTATAGTCCCTGGTCCAGCCCCATTGTGCTCGTCGGTAAGCCTGGCGGAGTTGGAGGTTCTGCAATGACTTCCGTCGGCAACCAAGTCTCCCAATTTGATGCCTATCCAATGCCACGCGTGGGCGACCTCCTCGAGAGGCTTGGACAGGCTCAATACCTGACCACACTTGACATGACAAAGGGTACTGGCAGGTTCCTTTAACGGACTCGAGAAGGAAAAACGCGTTTAGTACCCCTAGCGGACACTGGCAGTATCGTGTCCTTCCATTTGGGTTACGGGGCTCCAGCAACCTTTCAGCGTCTGGTGGACAAAGTGCTTCGACCTCATAACTCATACAGTGCTGCCTACCTAGATGGCGTGGTCATCTATTCCAGCACATGGAAGGAACACCTACAGCATGTCCAAGCGGTATTACGGACACTTGGTGAGGCGGGCTCGGATTAATCCCAAGAAATGTTTCTTTGGATTAAGCGAGGCCAAATATTTAGGCTACCTGGTGGGTGAGGTACCGTAAGGCCACAGTGCTCCAAAATTGATGCCATTCTGAAATGGCCCGTCCATGAACCAAGCGGCAGGTCCAAGCCTTTCGGGTTAGCGGGTACTACCGCCGGTTTGTACCCGGTTTTGAGAAGCGCGCCCTTGACTGATTTAACAAAGAAGAGGGCCCGAACATTGTGGTATGGACTGCAAAACAGACACTGCATTTGGTGACTTGAAGAAGGCCCTTACGTCCGCACCTATTTTGATGGCACCTAACTTTTCTTTGCCTTTCATCCTCCAGGCGGACGCGGACACAGGCCTGGGAGCCGTGCTGAGCCAAAGTGTCGATGGTGTGAACACCCGTCATGTTCCTGAGCGGAAACTGTTGGACGGAGACCAGGTATGCGGCGGTGGAGAGGGAGGCTCTGGCGATTAAATGGGCATCACTCAGCTGAGGTACTACCTGTTGGGCCGTGAGTTCACCCTTGTCACGGACCATGCACCTCTACAGTGGATGGCCCTGCACAAGGAGTCGAATCCGCGGGTCACCCGGTGGTTTCTTGACCTGCAGCCGTACAAGTTTTCGCTCGTTCATCGTCGGGGTGCTCTCCATGCCAACGCTGATGCTCTCTCTCGGGTTCACGACCTCTCGGTTAGGGTCGCCCGACCCGACGGGTCTGGGCTGAGGGGGGGGCCTTGTCACACACGCGCGCATGGGAGGCAGCTAAAGGGCTCGAGTGAAGGCAGTTCTGAGCCATGCCGGGATGTGGCAGAGCGCACTAACTCTCTTTCTCACTTCCCTGTAGACCTAACCCGGGAAGTTCCACCTGTCTCTCTGGACGTCACTTCTGGGACCGAGCCAATGGAGACAGACCTTGCCAGCTCCGGCCCCCCTGATGTCACATCCGGGACTAATCCAATGAAAGATGAACACGTGCCCAATCCTTATGACCTCACTTCCTGCCTCCCCCTTTAAAAGCCTTCCCTTTTCCCTTCCCTGACAGACTTGTTTTGGACTCTGTTGTAAGCACTTCAGTGCTGGTATTTGAAAAGAAAACAACGTTGCAGCCAGGATACCAAATTACATGGGTGGCTGCCCCAAACCTTTTTCTGTCTTTGTCTCGTTTTGTGACACACCCAAAAAAACTAAATGATGTCACCAGGATAATAACAAAAATTATCATTAAAATGAAAGACAAGGCTGCACCTTCCAAAAATGAAACAAACATTCTCAAACATACAATACAACCTCTAATACTGTATGCGTTCATTAACATTCAATATTTTATCTATCGTAACTTAAAAGGAAAAACGTTTTTATTACCTGTTTTAGCTGTCTATCTATTAATGACTATTTATCAAATTAATAAGCAAATCATTAAAATTCCCATTCACAATACACAAACATTGGAACTGTGTACTTTGTCTTTAGTAATGTAAGTTACTGGTGTAAGTAAAACCATTGGCTAAAAAAATAAAAGTAAACACGAAAGTTGGTGGCGAGCTCAACTTTGTTACTCAACTACTTTTGCTTAGTTATTACAGCTAAGTTTGCTACTAAATACTTGAATATATGCTGTAAAGAAATCTTCATTTATTTTTGATAATGTAAAATACAGGTAAGACATTTTTCAGATTGTAACGAAAGACTGACCGACGAATATAAGCAAAAAAAGAACACTGAACCAGGTCTAATAAGTGACTCTTGAATTCTAGTAGTATTAAGAAAAACATGTGGGTAGCTTTTATTTTCTTCAACAACAACAACATTTATTTATATAGCAAATTTCCATACAAAAAATGTAGCTCAAAGTGCTTTACAGAATGAAGAATAGAAAAAATAAAGACACAGTAAGAAAATAAAATAAGTCAACATTAATTAACATAGAGTAAGCGTAAGGTCCGATGGCCAGGGTATACAGAAAAAAAAAACTCCAGACGACTCGAGAAAAAAATAAAATCTGTAGGGATTCCAGACCATGAGACCGCCCAGTCCCCTCTTCAATAGAATTACAAACAAAAACATTAATAAAAAGTAAAAATGTTGCATCACTACAATGTGTTCCAGACGCTTCCTGTCAAGAGAAATTCGATTAATTTCACACAATCAAGCAAATATTTCAGATATTTAGACAACATATTCTAGTCTACTACTGACTATTTAATAATTTTTGTCAGCTCAAATTGGCATTTCCTATGTCTAGTTTCAACTAACATCATAGGAATTTAGATTTACAGTTATGATTATTACACTTGGCACACCCTGTTACAATCTGTGCCAAAAATATGTAATACTGCAGTATTTTGTACATTTTTGTGGAATATGCTCACTGGTTTATTTGCATGTTTACAACCATATTAAATTGATTTTAAACTAGTAATAGTTTGTGTTAAATTATAAAGCAATAAAACTGAATTTGTGGAACTACTTTTCTATGGAAGGGTTGCTAGATAGATATTCTAGATATTGTTTAAGGTCAAATATAATAAATCAAAAGCACGCAGTGTTTTCATCACTCAGTCAAAAAGGAAAGAGTGTAACAAAAGAATCAGCTCACCATCTCTTTTAGAGGATGCTGGTTGTAAAATTTAATGACAAAATTAAAAAGGACTTCACCCTTTCCTTGGTGTCAGCAAGTGACATCATTAAAATAAAAAGGTAATCCTTCAGGTCATTGATTCTCTCAGCATCAGCTGAGATATTAGAGGCCGAGTTGTACCTATTTGTCGCTTTAGCTAACAGCTGATTTTATATTGTTAATTTATAACATAGGGTTTTTGCATAAATATCAATTTGAGGTTACACAAAATGCAATACAACCAATATATCATAATTTAATCATTACACTAGCCAACAAAAAGCGTTTCAAACTTTTGGTGATTATGATAGGCAGCTTCAAGCTGAATACTAATATAATTTCAGAATGGCTATATCACGTAGGAATTTGAAGGAACATGTAATTGACTTTTATGAGTTTTGTGTGTTTAATTGATTAATGATGCTGACAAACTGCATTAGTTCAATTGAGCTAACAATATTTTGCTGCCAATTTTCATTTGTACTCCGCATAGGATGCTTCATGTTTCAGTGTCCTACAACAGTCAGCCAGCATTGACAGATTCCACTTACGTTGATACAGCTTTTCCATTGTTTTTCAAACCTTTCACCACGTTCGTCACTGACGTCATCAAGATTAGCAGAGAGGAAGTGAAAGTGTGAATGCATTAAGTCAATCAACCCGTTGGACATAATGCGGTGCTCTGTAGTTGCCAAAAAAATTTTCAAAAACATCCTTGAATGCCTTCCATGTGGTATTCACTGGTCCCACCAGCAGATTTTTGAACTGATTGTTACTGATGGTACAAATGACATGTGGACCAATAAATATGCTTTCCTTAATCTTGGCATCAATTATTCAAATATCAAAATTCTTACATTTTCTTGTTCATTGCTTTAGAAATATTTTTCATCTGTTCAAGTTTTATATGAAGAGGATGTAAAAATGTCTTTTTTGGGTTGACAAGTGGTTTATGAGCAACTCTTTTTGGCCGTGGAACCAAATAGTAACAAATTGGCCAGTTCAGTGTGGCATGGCTGTCCCGTTCACAAATGAATCAATAGTACTTGATATATCCTAACTGCATTCCTAGTAACAGGTGTGCTACTTTTATATCAGCACAGATGTTCCAGTTAGAGTTGTTGTAGTCTATATATACTATACTTATGAAATACAATATGAAAGGAAATAACAAAAATAGGTGATTGCAATATGTAAAATTAAACATTATTTTTGCAAACAGCATACCAAAATCCTTAAAAGTGTTCAGGAAGCAAAATCATTGTTGTTCAGTGTTATGAGTGGTATAAAGTAATAAGTGTGGATCCAGCGTCCTTAGTTGGAATCCCATGCAGGGTCTTAATCTTTGTTGAGTTTGCACATTCTCCCATTTCTGCATGGCATTTTCATTCTGGTGCTGAGACTTTTTCTCCCACATCCATAAACACTTGCATGGTAGGTAGATGGGTGATTCTCGATCTGCTCCAGTGTGAGTCGATGTAGGTTTGTGTACCCTGCAATGGACTGGCACTGTGGTGTTTGTATATGCGCAGTAGGAATGTTTATAGTTTTATAAGATCATCATTGTCACCTGACACCAGAAATGGCATCTTGGGTGGTAAAACCATCAGTCTTCCGCTCTGTAGAGGGAGGAATAGCAAATGTGTTAGTAGCTAGTGCCATCCTGTGTCCTGGTGGAAGATTACCATCACCAGATCTCCAATGTACATGAGTGTGACACCTTTTATATATATTTATCCACCCATCCATTAACCAACCCACTACATCCTAACACAGGGTCATGGGGGTTTGCTGGAGCCAATCCCAGCCAGCACAGGGTGCACGGCAGGAACAAACCCGGCAGGCGCCAGCCACCACAGATATATATTTATATTATGGATAATCAGCCTAATGCACACATCATGGGGAACTGAGAGGAAAGCTACAGTACACTAAGAAAAATCCATATAGACCTAGAAAGAATATGCACACTCCACATTGGCTGCTTGAACCCAGGCCTCTGAAACTGTGATGCAGCAGATGATTTTTTGTCCATTCACAAATGCTTTCTGAGATACCTTACCCTCAGTCACTTTTTCAGCAACTGTGACCTTTGGTCCAGAACTGAAGTCATCTGACGGTGCCCAACCTTACCAAGGTGTTTCAACCTCTAACCTTAGCATCCTTCAGTTGATGGTTCAGTAATGGTGGCCAAATCACTGCCTGTCAACTCCAGACCTCCAGCCTAACTCTGATATTCATCATAACATCTTTTAATATTGACATCATCTTCTTTTAATTGAGTTGCTCTTCAGGGCATTTTATCATTTCTGGTCACTTTATCATAATTTAAGCACTACAGAATTTTATGGTTGTTGTTATGTTTATTTAGAGCATCACTTAAGATTACAAAACAATCGGATATGATTACAAAGCAGGGTATAATGTGAGACTTGCTTAGTGAAAATGTTGCTAACATTTGTAAAGGACCTGTTACTAAGAAATTAACAATAAATAGATAACCTGGAGGGCAGCACGGTGGCGCAGTGGGTAGCGTTGCTGCCTCGCAGTTAGGAGACCTGGGTTTGCTTCCTGGGTCCTCCCTGTGTGGAGTTTGCATGTTCTCCCTGTGTCTGCATGGGTTTCCACCGGGTGTTCCAGTTTCCTCCCAAATACCAAAGACATGCAGGTTAGGTGCACTGGCGAACCTAAATTGTCCCTAGTGTGTGCTTGGTGTGTGTGTGCGCATCCTGCGATGGGCTGGCGCCCTGCCTGGAGTTTGTCTCCTGCCTTGTGCCCTGTTTTGGCTGGGATTGGCTCCAGACCCCCATGACCCTATAGTTAGGATATATAATGGATAATGGATAATGGATGGGTGGATAGATAACCTGGATTCATTTATATTCCTCCCTTGAAGATTACTTAAGATGAACAACATGCTTTTATATATAAACAAAGTTTATTCGCATACAAAGAGTAAATAACACAAGTGCAAATTAAATGTAAACTCTAAGTCGAGTGCACCCTAGTACGGATATGCTACAGAAGATTTCAAAATGCTTAGGGGGCATATCAGTATATGTCCCAGCCCTTAAAATAATACATTGCTCCCAGAACGTTTGTTATTGTGTTTTGGGATATTTTCACTTTTGATTTGCAATCAGTAATCAGCAGTCTGTTCATCTTCACACATTAAAATATAGCATTTTAACATTTGTTAGCACCTAAAGTGGCATAGATTTACTTAGAATGGCTATTCTCCCACCTGTAATCAGCACACACCCCTGTCATTCTCTGGCATTGGTAAGTACAGTATAACCAAATTTATGCAGAAACCTTTAA
>NC_053157.1:49592148-49807148 GCF_016835505.1 Polypterus senegalus
TTCTTTTTGTATTACATTACTGTTTTGTTGATTGGCCAGAATTTTTGTTAATGTCTCTGATTTTTCTGTGGTTGATCATTTCTTGTACTAAATGTAATACTTTAATGATATTTTGCATGAATATGTTGTCACACACGTGTGAATAGGAGGCAGCTGAAAGGCTTGGAGAATAATGATAACACATCTGCCCAAGGGGTGGCGGGGTGCACTATCACTCTTTCCCAGGAAATCCCACCAGGAGCCACTGCCTCAACTTGGGACACGCCACTTCCGGCCCTGAGAATGACATCACTTCCGGTCCTGGGCCCAAAGATGACATCACTTCCCCCAGACTTTCTATATAGACTCACTCCTTTCCCCTGGAATTCAGTTCTGTTTTAGACTCTGTCTTGTGAACATGACTTGCTACCAACCTTTTACTTTTTGCAGCTTGGAACACATTATATGGGTGGCTGCCCCAAACCTTTACATTGTCTCGGGACTCTTCTTGTCATGTTTTTAAATATATTGTGTATAGTATGATAAATAGAACTCTACATTAGTATAAACCAGATAGTTCACTACAGATTTTCAAAAGCTGCAGTGGACTGGCATCCTACCCAGGGTTTGTTTCCTGCCTTGCGCCGTGTGTTGGTTGGGATTGGATCCAGCAGACCCCCATCCCCCTGTAGTTAGGATGTAGTGGGTTCGGTAATGGATGGATGGATTTTCAAAAGTATTAATTGTTTCAGAGTAATCCAAGAGAGTAAACCCACCTCCAAAATGTAAATCCTTAATCCACATCTTTACCACCACAAATTCACAGGAAGCCAGAATTTTCAGCACAAAGCAGGAATAAACTTTGGTTGAGCTGCCTGGCTCTTACTGATGAGCACACTTGCATTCCTACAGCTATGGCACAAATGTAGAGAGTCCAGCTTGCCATTGGGAGGAAACCAAAGTACTTTGAGAAAATGCAAATAAAATAAACTCACAGAGCAGGGGTCATCAAATAGATTTGACCTGGGACCAAATTCTTGTAAAGCAAATACTTTTTGGGGTGGACCCTGAAGCAGCAACTCACGCCAACCCAAACACAAAGAAAGAAAAACACAATATAATTCACTTCTGGACGCTCTCATCCAATCACCCAGTTACTCACATTAAACCTGTAAAATTTTTGTATATGCAAGATAAGGAATCATCAAGTGTATGGTGCACTCATATTAGTATTATTCCAAACAACAAAGTGTAATCATAACATTTTTTAATAAAAATGAACAGTGTGGTGGAGTATTTAGTGTTGTTTAAGATAAACCTAAACCATTTCTATAATTCACTGAATTGATTGGATTGTACTCATTTGCATCTTCTGTATATAGCAAGGTTTCTCAAGTTCAGAACAGTGTGGCTGCAAGTTTTTATTGGAACCATTTTCACTTCTTACTTCTAATTGACAAGTTAAGCTAGCCTTTCTTTTCACCTTCTGCATTCAGAGAAATGTTCTAATAAAACATTTACATATAAATGAAATTCATATATATACTGTATATATATATATTGCCATAGTTTTAATTTCTTAAACTTTTTTGATTAGTTTGCTCCCTTAATTATAGACTCCGGTGTAATGACACTAAAAGCAAAAGGGGAGCAGCTACTTCAGGGTCATTGTACTTTCATTTTAAAAAACACAAAATATTAAAAGGCAAGAAGAAGAAAATAAATTCACCTCATTATAGCATACACAAATGGTTGCTACATTACTATTAAAATTTCTAGGTTGTGTCACATACGTGCGCATGGGATGCAGCTAAAGGTAGCCTGAACGAGAGTAATCCCACACCAGACCAGGGGGTGGCGGAGTGGACTGACTCATTTTGTCATTTCACGGGAAATTCCTCCTGGACCGGATGACGTCATTTCCGGTTCCGGCCCATTGATGACATCACTTCCGGTCCCGGACCCATGGAGGAAGATGTTTACAGTTCCGGTCCTTTTGATGACGCCATGTCTGGGTCCGAGCCAAAGGAGGAAGATCCTACCGGTTCCAGCCCCTTTTGATGACATCATATCCTGTTTTGGCCTTTAAAGCTGCCATCTTACAACTAGTAAATTAGTTTTGTGTTGGACTCTGACTTGTGCACAAAAGTGCAATCCTATCACAACCTATTTGCACCCAGGGAGAATATACGGATGGCTGCCCCAAACCTTTTTATGACTTCTTGGTCTAATTTGTGTGACAGTTGACACAGCTGGGGAACAGCTTGATTAATAAAGTTAGGAGTCCACCCAAATGCAGCAGATGTTTGGGATGAACACCTGCAGCCACAATGGTCCATGGGACTGAACTTGAAAACCACTTAGCTTATAGCAAGTGTGTTAGATGGATGCATTGCAACTTTTCTATTGTAATGCATATTTCTGGAAATAAAAAAAAATATTAGAAAATAAGCAAAATTCACAGTGATTGTACCCAATCAGGTAACTTTTGTTGATTCATCAGTAACATTCAAAATAACATTCAAAATGTGTGCTTTAAGTTAGTTATCAAGCAATCTAGCTAGCAAAAGTCTCTGTCGAGCAAACTTAAGAGGAAAACTGATACTAGGTATCATAATTTACTGCAAAAATGCATCTATTACTCATTTACTCATTTCTTTAAAGACCTTAACATTGGGTTCGTTTGGTTTTTAATAATGCAAAGCATCAATAAACCAGTTGTTTATCTCTGTGCTGGATGGCATATTGACATGCTGGTAAAATTACTTGTTAATGTGAAGAATGAACAGGTTTTATACTAAATATGTAATGTCAAGAGAAATGTGTTTACGTTAAACCACCTCAGACATCAAAATGAACTTTTGTTAGTTGGTCACATTACAGAGGTGAATAAACACTTTATTGATGCTTTGCAAATGTTATGAAGACCCACAGAAATGTTTGTTAAGGTCTTGTTACAGATTAATAAATGAGGAATAGATTCATTGTTATAGTAACTAAGCCAAAGTGTTTCCTGTAATTTTAATGACAAGTGGATCAAAAGGTACAGTATGTGTTTATAAAGCTATATTTCAAAATTGCTCTGTCAACCTATCTAATGTGAAGTGAAACAGTCATTGTCATAAAAGAGCACTGGCCACGAGGGGCTTCAAAATAACCACATTATAGACATTTTATTGGAGTTTGTCAGTGACAAATTAATAAATGTATTGAATATGTGAATCCGGTACCTCTAACAGCTGCAACTACTGCACATTGTGTTCATATCTTAGAATGGGTATCCAAAGATAGATGGCATCAGTCAAACCGGTTGTATATCCCTAGCCATTGGTAAACTGACAAACAATATAGACATGGCATTATTGTGTTTTTATGTGAAATATTTTCATGGAGCAGAATACAGATAGAAACAGCAGAGGTTTCAAGATGTCTGAGTACCTGCTGGTTTTGCTGAATGTGCCACTTCCATGCTGTTTATAATCAATGTGGCAAATATGGAGTGAATTATTTCATTTTATTATGAGTTCTCTAATGTGCATCATGAGCTGTGAACAGTGGCAGCTCCTGCCTCATTCAAACTGATGGATGGTCAAGAGGTGACTTAATAGTTAGGTAAGGGTAGGCAAAAGCCTAGTGCCCCATAAAAAATGCATATATATGAATCAATTTTAGTTAAAGTTACATAGAAATTTCAAGCATGCCAAACTTGCTGATATAGCTTTTATTTTTTAGTTGCATTCCATCAATGATCAAGAGGAAACTATGAAGAAAGATTAAAAGAGCAGAGGCTTTTCAGTTTAAAGAAAAGGAGAGTAAGAGGTGGCATGATTAAAGCGTTTAAAATTAAGAAAGGAAATAGTACAGTGGATCGAGACTGTTATTTTAAAGTAAGTTCATCAAAAACACAGGAACACAGCTACCAAGTAGTGTGGTAGACAGTAGGACTTTAGGGACCTTCAGAATATTAGAGGAATTAAGTCGATAGGACTGGTGAGCTTTGTTGAGCTGAATGGCCTGTTCTCGTCTAAATCTCTCTAGTACTCTAATGAGGGCCTCCCTTCAGTCCAGGCTACAGGGGAGTCTTGCATGTTGTTTCAGCACAACCACGCAATTGCAGCTAAAGCATGAAAGTGTAAACGTACACCATAGTGAAAAAATAAAGCTTGTATCTTAATGGCATTTAAGGACTAGTACTTATGGTAGTACAAAACATAATTTAATGAGCAGGAAATTAAATTCAATTACTCAAGTGCAGTTGAAAAAAACAAAAAAGTAATAAAGCAAAATGTTTTTTGCCAGTTCCTGAAGGTTCTATTTTTAGCAATTTGTAGTCACATTAAAACACACACAACAGCCAAGAAAAATTAAAAGCAACTGGGTAATATTCTGCCATTTATTCCGAGTCTCAAACACACCCCAGATCTTACAATTCTGATGCAACTGATGATAGCAGAGTCTCTTACCATCTACACAGTGAATATTATGATCCTAACAGATGACAACCAGCAAACTGTAAGTGACATAATCCCTGTCCAATGTGACTGTTAGACTAGAAAATGACTCAGCTCTTTGGCCAAGACATCTATTAGAGAAAGAATGCTGCTCAATAGTGAGGAGATGGCCTGTTCAGATCAAATACAGAATTTTTCCAAAAATAATGAGGTATATAAATTTACAAAGAGCCACTTGAAGATAGAAAATGGTGAGAAATTTAGCTGATCATGACGTGTTTTTGTTATTGGCTTTAAAGCAACTGCACTCAGTTAAGTGCAGATGGCTACAATAACGGGAGAAAAATAGCAGCCCAATCAAAACACCGTTGAAAGGTCTGATGAACATACTGGAAACCTGGGTAGCTGGCACAATCTATTGGAGAGACTAAAAACAAACACAGCGATAAATAAAGTGAACCAAGACCTTCTGGCCCTTGAAATAAACCACTGGAAAGATGAATTGCAATCGTGAACTATTTGTCCAAACGCAGTCTGGCTTTTCATGGCCACTCAGACAGGTGATTCGAGTCTGGAAATAAAAATTTTCTAAAGCAAGTTGAATTAATAGCTCAGTTTGATTCAGTCATCTGAGAGTGTTTGTGAAGAATTCAGGCAAAGGAGATAAGTGACACCTACCTCAACAAGCATACTCAAAATGAACTAATTTTCCATATGGAAAAGTGTACAACTGATGCAATTGTAGAGAGGGTAAGGAAAGCCAAATAATATTCACTGATAATAAATTGTATTCCAAATGTGCAACACTAAGAGCAGCTCTCATTGGTGGTAGTTATAGATTGTGTGAGCCTGAAAGGTGTCGCCATTTATGAGTAGTTTTTTGGCTTTCATGATGTTACTGGTACCACAGATAAAGGCCTGTTTAAGGCATTCTTAATTCACCTGGAAGCACTCGGTTTGGATATTTCCAGCTGCTGCAGTTAATCAAATGACAATAAAAGTAACATGCTAGGTAGCAAAACAGAATCCTCAGCTTAACAACAAGGCATTCTGTGTTCCTTGTGGACATCACATACTTGACCGTATTATAGGTGATGCAGCTACTGTAAGTCAACTGTAATATCCGTCCGCTTTTATGGGGTCTTACTATGTCTTAGTACAGTGCTGGGCTATTCTTACCATGCATATCAAGAACCTTACAGTGAAAGCCTCTGTCATCAATTGTATGGCAGCGTGGAGTTGACAGCATTAGAGATGTCTGCTGCCAAATGCCTGAAATGGTGAAGGCTTTGACTACCCTGAAGGATTATGCAACAGAAAAAATTATGACAATGTTTCCACAGTTGCCAAGAGATGCAGACATGGCATCTGTGTGGTGCAATGTCAGATACACAAAGTAAGGAAGGTTCTGCAGAGCTCTAATGTTTCAATTAAAACACTAAAGAAAGAAACCCAGTGAGGGACAGGTTATTTACAGGTGTATAGAGAGAATGCCAAAACAGATCTCAGGGAGATAACAGAAATGTTTGACAAGATGAAATGGCCAGAAATGCGCCCAGAAAAGCAACTAAACAGTTGTAATATGAAGGGAGTGAGCATACCGAGTCAAATGTGGAGGAACACTTTAAAAAGGAACTTTTTTGTTGCTGTAAAGCAGAGATGATTTTTTTTTTTTTAATGGAACACTTCTGTGAGCTGCATGGGTTTCTCTACTTTCTTGACATGATGAGATTGCTGACTAAGAAAGTAAACTGGATGCATGCTTTCAGAGTTTAGAGCAAACAATGGATGATGCTGATGAAGACCTAATGTTGGATGTTAGAGCTTTCCCTTGTCATGTCTCAGCACCACTTCAGATGGAGGATTACATGCACAAGGAGAGTTTCTTTGATTGGTGTTCTTGATTTGAGTAAAGTTCTCAGACCCCCTTCTCACATTCCGTGTGACAACAGCTTCAGGTATTTTTCTTCTAAGGCATATTAAAACTTACCTGAAGTCAACTATGTCTCAGGATCAGTTTTCTGCACTGACTGTTCTCTCCATTGAACATGAAATCAGAAAGTCACTGGATGTGGAGGCTTTGCTAAGAAGATCTGCTGAAGCCAAAGCTTGCAAGGTCACATTTTAATCAGTGCTTCTCTGTAGACTATGCCTGCCACACATTGGCATATGACAATCCAAAGCAAAGAATCCACTAAAGAGATCTACAACTGCTCAGATACCCTGTAAATAATTCCTATTAATATTTGTGTTCAAGAAGATGAGAGAGAAAGAAGGTAGTTAAGGCATTTACTCATAATATATGTGTTTTTTTCATTTTATTGTGTTTGCATTGCTATAAACTATCAATACTTTGCAGCAATGAATAAGACAAGTTAATAGAAAACCTGATGGGAAAACGAATGTAATCATTTACATTTGACAATAAATGGTAACTTATATTCCCTTGTTCATTGTTTGCTTTAGAGTTCATTTTATTCATTGTATACACTAAGTTATGCTGCACCAGGTCAACAGTCCAACATCTGAGTAGTGCAGACATCCAGACAGCCTTGAACCTCTGGAGCAGTTCTTCTACTAAGCAGTCCAGTCTCCAGTAAAAATGTATTTTTACAACCAAGCCTAATTGTTTAGACTAATAAGTATAGAAATGGGATTGATTAGGGACCCGTCCCTATGTCTGCCTCAGGCCCGCAAACCACTAAAATCCACCACTGTTGATGGCATGACTAAATGTAATATTTGTTGGTTTCAGATCAATTATTTTACAATCACTTCATGTTTCTATATTCTACACAAACATTCCATAAAAATTCTCCAAACAAAATCCAAATTGCTCTTTTTTCATCTTCATGTGACATCCCGGGTACCTGCAGTCCTGGGCATCTTCCATTACACCGGACATCAATAATCATGAACCAAAATCCTCAGTGACAGAATGAGATACTCAGACTACTGTTCGTTCAGCAAAATGCAAATTCATTTTATTATTCCTTATCATCCAATAAATAATTCCAATACATTCTTTCAATAAATAGGTAAACAGTGTGTTAGAATTCTCATCACAATTTAAATAATCATCCTTAATATCTGAAGAAAAGTTAATGTGCCAATCAAAAAAAAAGAAAGTTCTAAAAATGTTCTCAATCCACGGACTTCTTTCCTGGTTAAAAAAAAAAAATAAAATGACAAAACGGTAAGCTCTCCTTCCAAGGATCTGGGAATAAGACCAGATGTACCATCCTGCATTTATCAAGATTGGTTCCCAGCATCCGTTTAAGCATCATTAGAGACCCATTCCCCACATATGGCTTTCACACGTCAGTCTTCCCAGCACTCTCTCACCCTCAAAGTTTGCTTCTCTCCACTGTTCATGTGCTCTTCATCCACTGCTCTATTTTAATTGCTCAAGTACACGCCTTTCCCTCCTGCTATCTGTTTCCCTCCAAATTTGTGTATTCTCACCATTCATGAGCTCTTCGATCATCCCCTTATTTCAGTCAATTAGGGACCGAATTGGTCAGCAGTACAGAAGCACAGGGTTGTGGATCCTTCACATCCTTCTACTCTGTGGAGATAAAACAATAACACCGCTCAGAAGAGACTACTCACCACTGTCAGCTTTTTCTTTGCGCCAGCTCTACTTAAATGTAACGGCCTTTGTGTTCTCTAATAAAAAAATCAGACCAATTATACCCAGCTGCTTGCAATTATCTAATTTCTCCCCATGACAATTTTTTCTCCCAAAATAGTGCATCCACCCGAGTATGCAACACCCTAATCAGCTGTCAATTATTCATGGACTCACCCACACACACAAGACCCAACCTTCGGCTTCACCTAGTGGTCATTTGCAGTCTTTAATTAACATATTTTATACCATTCTCACTTTGCTGCCGACAATCACCTTTGACGCCCACCTTTTGACATATGCTCCGACACATGCGTTTGTGCTACTAGCAGCATTCTGAATATAACGGCCCTTCCCTAATGCCTACAGGGATTACCAGAGCTGATTATTTCAAATGGGTCTTGTGGCACACCCTGTCACAAAACTTTGGTAAAGATTTCAGACTTCTTCACAGGGAAAACATCTGTAGGCACTTAGGCCTCAGCAAGGTATTGGCAGTTGCTGGTGAACCTTGAATGATACCTGAAATTCCCCAGCCACATAGCTATCACTGCCTTGTGATCAGGCATTGCTACCTTGGAAGACATAACCAAGGAAGTGTCAATGTTGGAGCTCACTGTCCTGTGGAACAAACATCTTTAAGAGACCTCTGAGAGGAAGCTCACCAAATACGTGGTGTTGGTAAGGCGATGTCAGCAAGTAGGATGGAGAGCCAGGTGCTTCCCTGTGGAGGCTTGCTGCAGGGGGATTTGCAGCCTGCTCCCTTATGAAGACCCTCAGTTTTCTGGGCATAGCAGGAGGTTGAAGCAGAAGAGCTACAGTATCTGCAAGACCACCAAAACAGAAGAGAGAAACACTTAATGGCTGTGGCTAAAAAGAAGAGAGAGCTAGGGTCCAGGTAGCTGGCGTGCCAACTGGACACAAGGTGGGATTTGAAAGTGATTGGAATGATTGAAAATATTAATTAACAAAAATGGAATGATCTCAATACAGTAATTCAGTGGTCTTCACTCCCGGTCCTGGTGGACTCCTGGGGCTGCAGATGTTTGTTGCAGCCGTTTTCATAATCAGTGACTCCGTTTACCTCTAACTGACCTCAGAATTTAATTAAATGGTCTTTTGTTCTTACCTCGTTCTGCATTTAGTAAAGAGCAGCAGTGTGAGATTTAGAAAAAAAAGAATAGAAATATTAATATTTTAAGTGTTTAACGCTCTTGTCATTTTCCTATTAAATAGTATTTATCTGTGCAGTTTACTCCCTTAATTTTATTCTAATAAGGATAGTTAACAGAGTACACACCAGGGCAAGTGACATAGACTATACATCAATTAAAAACTCTAATGTCCCACATGGAAGCAAATATAAAACCCGTTATGCTCCAGCTAGACTGCATACCTCAATTGCCAACATTGAACAACATTCTGTTGTAAATTATACCAGAATGGTGAAATTGGGGAAGGAGGTTCCTAATCTTTTTTATTTTTTCATGTGCTAACTTGCTTTTAAAGATAATTTTGTTCTGGATTTTACTTGAACATAATGTACACTATGTAGATGTATTATCTTTGATAATCCAGACTGATACACATTTGCTGATATTCCACAGCTACTATGTTCCTACATTACTTATTTAATGTTTTTTATTGATGAGAACCCATTTTTTATCAGTTGACCTTGAAGTGTTTATGATGTTTAGCTTATGGCAGTTTGTGACTTCTGGAGATTAAAACTCCCTGTAAGCATAAGTAAGAGTCTCCAGTCACTACTGCCTGTCTTTAGATTCCCAAGAAAGCGTATCATTCCTATTAGCACGGTGTTGTCTACACTTACTAAAGAAATCTTCAAGGTCTGCTGATGAGCGGGAGACAAATGGCTTATTCTTCCCCCTGTTTTACTTTATGCTGCTAAAATATTTATTACATTGGTATCCTGTCAATAATGACCTCCTTAATAGACATCTTAATAATTCAAAAATCGTTGAACAACCTTCCATCATGCTGGTGGTTTTTGGAAACCCCAAGGTTCTCTAAAGGAAGCCTGACATTAAGTTAATAGTAGGTTCCTCACTCTATTGGATACACTTCTTTAAATACTAAATTAAATATAGTTTGCTAAATTAGTTATTAATTGAGACATTCTATGTATTTTGTCAGTGGATATACTGTACTGTAAGAATAATATAAAAAAAAATCCAAGCATCACATAAAGATCTTAACTCTACTAAGGATACACCCCCCCAAAGCATTTTGTAATGAAAAACTTTATGAGTAACACAATTTTTTAGTACAAATAAGGTTTCATCGATATTTTGTAAAAACAAAAATATTAATATTCTTTTCAAAATGTGATGAGCATCGACAAAATCAAGAAATCCAAAGCTATGCTTTAGATATACACATACAAAGTCTACTGGTCCACAAAGCCTTGTAAAAATGTACTTGTCACTTTCCTGTTATACCAAGCCAGCTGTCCCCCATGGCTTCACCCGCATAGTAGTGAAACAGGACAGTGAGGTGGGCCCTGACCGGCTCCCTACTCCTGATGTCACACTTCCTCCTCCCCTCAGCCCACAGCCTCTGTCTCGGATTAGCGCAAATATATCACTCCTGCAAGCAAACTATGATTCTTAGCATGATGAGAGAAGTCGCAAAATCAACTAGAATGTTCAAGCAAATTATACAAAAAAATCTGATCTAAATCCGTTAAATAGTTCTCTTGTTCGCTAGCTAAGCGGATGTAAGATATGCCCCGAGGCTGGCACGTGAGTGTAGAAAGTCCCCCACTCCACTCGGCTTGGTGTGTCTCTCTCAGATTCGAGCAAATAAATCAGTACCTCAAGCGAACTACGATACTTAGTGGAATGTTCAAGCAAATTATAGAAAAAAACCTGATCTAAATCTGTTAAGTGGTTCTCTCGTGAAAAGTACAGTTCAGTATCCCCCAGCAATTAACTGTATAGCCCAAAGTGATGTCTGTTCATGTGACAACATGTCAATAACAGAAACAATGAAACAAAGAAACTATGTATTTGTAAAGTACTCTGTGATGGAGTTCAGAATGCAATGTTGCTATCTAAAGTCAAATCTGATTCTTTTGTTCACCCAGATGTAATTGTGAACATTCCAATAATTTCTGTCTTCAAGTTTCTGAAGAATTTTTCCAAATTGTAAAAGGTCCAACACACAATGATACATGCGGGATTGATTCAACATTGGTTTAGTATTCAAACTGATTTGCATTTTGGTTCTCCATAGTTCCACATATGATCATTCCA
Organism: Polypterus senegalus; assembly: GCF_016835505.1. Lineage (NCBI taxonomy): Eukaryota > Metazoa > Chordata > Cladistia > Polypteriformes > Polypteridae > Polypterus > Polypterus senegalus. The sequence continues at coordinate 49,603,485 of NC_053157.1, forward strand.
CTCTTCTACTTTTTTAACAGTATTGTTATTTTTATGTCGCATTACAGCGAAGTTTGAATAATTAACTGGCCTTGTGGTTTTAGGATGTCATTTAAGCATAGCAACAGGTCCCCATATTAATATCACATTCTACCTCTTCTAAAAAATAAAACCACCCAAACTCATATTAAACATAGCGTCAATAGTGTTAGTGTATGTCTATCTGCAGCTGGATGGGTTGGCTGGCCATACTAGCATCATGAATGTCCAGCACAGGGCCAGGTTAAGTAAAAGAGTGCAGGGTCTCTTGAGGTGAAGGTGTATATAAGGAATAAGATGAAGCAATTGCAGAAAAGTGCTCATTCAGTGTGACACAGGAAGGGCAGAAACAGAAGAAGTTAGGACACCGCAGACGCCAAACTGGTACTCCACTGTGTACTGACCAACAACATTTATCTTCACTTGCAAATATTTGTAGTAATAGTAGTTTATTTGGGTTACATGTGGATTTTTTTCTTTTTTGGATATTGTGATTTGTTTATTGTTATAACAACAGCAATAGTAATAATTAACTCAAGTTTTTAAACCACAGCTCTAGAAAAATAATCTTGACTCCACTGCAACTGAAAACTTTAGACCAATTTAGAACCTGCATTTTTAAGTGAAATTCTAAATAAGGCAGTTTTTCAGCAAATAAATTACTATTTAAATGAACATTCTATTCTGAATAAGTTTCAGTTAGGTTTCAGAATGAATCATAGCACAGAAGCTGTACTGGTTAAACTAGTACACGACTTGCAAGTTCATGGAGGACACATATGTGTTCTTGTTCTACTAGATCTGAGCAGAGCATTTGGCATCACAGATCACAGTATTCTAATAAATTGCCTTAGTCAATGGCTGGGTCTCTTTGGCAGTGTCTTAAATTGGTTTCACTTTTATTTAACCAATAGAAAATTCTTTGTTAGCTGTGGTGATTATAGTTCAGGATTCCATGATATTATATACTGTGTACCACAAGGATCTACTCTGGGCCCACTGTTATTTTTCCATCATCATACTCCCTTTAAGTCAGAATTTATTGAAAAGCAAGGTGAACTACCACCGTTATGCAGATGACACACAGCTTTACTTATCTACAGCACTTTTTGGGCTCTCTGACCCTGCGTCTGTCTGTCTTGTTTTTCTGAATGGATGAGTAGCAATTTCCTCAAACTAAATACAGGGGGTCCTCGGGTTACTACGTCTCAACATAAAATGTTTCAAGTTTACAACACTTACTCCCATAAAAACATATAAAAATTGAGACGTGAGTGTTTCAGCTTATGCCATCAGCGTTGTATTTACAGACAACGTGGGAGAACTAGTTTGGTTGCGTGCAGCAGAAGAATACACAGTAATGCGGCACATGAGTGAAGGAGCTGGCGAACTAGTTTGATTGCACGTGGCACAAGTGTTCTGTTTGTGTTGCTATGTTTGGCGACTTTTTGGCCCTTATCATGGCTACTAAACGAAAGTCAGTCTTCAGATGGTAGTGCTTTAAAGAAAAGGAAAGCCATCACAATGGAAGTGAAATTAGACATTGTAAAGTGATCAGAAGGAATAAAGGTAAGGAATTTTTTTACACTCATTTTTTGTCATTTTTTCTGTTACTACAGTACAGTGTACAGTACAGTATATTTATGTACTTTTCCTTTTTCTGTGCCTTAGTTGTGTTTTTATGTTCTAGATTATGATTTTGCAAATGTGTTAGGATAGGTAAGTGACTTAGGCTAGGGTGTGTTTCGCCTTACAACAAAATTCGGGATCACTGCTGTGTCGTAATCCGAGGAACCCCTGCAAGGGCAAAACTGAGATATTAGTCATTGGTAAAAATGAAAGTATTGAGGGTATTAGAAATTAACTTAATTCCTTAGCATTAAAATTAAAGGCAGAAGTAAAGAATTTAGGTGTAATCATGAACTCTGACCTAAACTTTAAATTACATATTAAGCACAGTACTAAGAATGCATTTTTCCATCTAAGGAACATTGCAAAAGTTAAATCCCTTCTAACATTGCAAGATGCTGAGAAATAATTTCACACTTTTGTTTTTAGTTGGCTAGATTAGTGTAATGCACTTCTAACTAGACCACCTGAGAAAGACATCGATCAGTTTCAGTTAGTTCAGCAGCAGGATTCTTGGGAAGAAAGAGAACATCTGAGTACACGTCATCGGTTTTAGCATTGTTACATTGGCAACCTGTGTTCTTTAGAATCAACTTTAAAACACTACTAATAGTGTATAAAGCCTTAAATAATCCACTTCTTTCTATTATTTTGGAGTGCCTGTCCCCAACCTTCCAAGTTATGACCTTATGTCTACTAATAGTGGTCTGCTTATTATTCCAAGACCAAAGCATATAAAATGTGGGGAGACGGCTGTTTTACTTTTATGCAGCAAAAATCAGGAATACTTTAGCATGCTGGATCAAATTAAAAACACTCCTAAAAACCAACTTCTTATGATTTGATCGTTTGTGGCTATATTTTACTTCAACACTTAATAAACAAGTTATCAATAGAATTATGATACTCTTCATATAATCTGTAATCATTATTAATCTCTGCTTAACTCAAAGTCCTGGACAGTCGTCTGTAAAGTTTGAATGAAAGCAGATACTCCAACTAGCAACATGACCCACTGTGTTGAATCCTCAAAAAAACAAAGCCTAAAAATAACTAAATAAGGAACTTCTTAAGTTCATTTTTGTTAGGTACAATGCCCAATGGGGACTGGGTGGTCTTTTGGCCTTGGAAGCCCTGCAGATTTTTTTTTTTTTTTCTTCAGCTGAACTTTTTTGATTCTGTCTTCACTGGCCACCTGACCTTATCTACAGACTCATCTTTAGAGACTTAAAAAACAATGTGTATACAGTATATATGGATTCTACTTCTCTAATAATTATGTATCTATCTCGTGTAAGTGTGCATTATTTTTCATCTAATTTTAATTTGTTTTATTTGCGTTTAACTATTTCTTTGACATCTTGTAAAGCACTTTAAGCTGTACCCTGTGCATGAAAATGTGCTGTAGAAATAAAAGTTGTTCTTATTGTAGTTTGTAGCTTTTTTTTGTTTTGTTTTTTTTTGCTTTGAAATTCAATTATACAGGGTGACCAGGCTGATACCCCAAGTCTTGATCGTTGCGATCTCCTTTCTGTTACAAACAGCATTTGAAGAACCAGGTCATGAGATGGCATGAATAGCAATAGAGTCAACTTGTAAAGTTATTTACGCTGTACATTTTAAAATTAGGGTTTAAGAGAAATTTTAACCCAACTTGTGTTTTTTAATATTTCCATTTGATAGGTAGATAAAGAAAGCTGTATAAGAGTTAACAATGACACATTTCCACAAAAGTATTATGAAAATATTGACACATTTATGTACTATAGTAAAACTAAACGCTTCTTTAGTTTTACTTTCTTTTGTAACTCTATTGAGCCATTATTATCATAAAGCACTTATAGTAAGTTTCATGTATGAAAATGTGCTATAAAAATAAATGCTGTTGCTGTTGAATGTAGAAGTTTGTCATAAACTGCCGAACAGCCTTGCAAGCAGTGTTTGAAGACAGTGATAAACTGTGCGTATTTTACATTGGCCCTCATTGAGTTTGCAGATCCTAACAAACACGACTAAAAGTCAGTAAAGCTAACTCATAAAACAAATGATTCGGACATTTTCATCTTAAAAATATAACTCTAATGCAAATTAGTGTTTCTCACATCAAGGTTTTTGCTAGCCAACCTAAAAAGGATGATAATGTAATAACCTATAGGAAATGAAAAAGAGAAAAATCAGCACATGAAATGAATATGAAAACAAAGACCTTTGCCTCAACTTCTGTGAAACTGGGGCTAGCTGGTAGGCATCATGCAAGTGCCTGACTTGACTTAAAAATGTGCTTTTTTATTTGCTCCTTGTTTAAGTAGCTGCTCTCTCACCAGGGCAATATAATGACATTAAAAAGCCTTCACAATGAACAAGCAGGAATATAACAAAGTCCAACCCCTTAATTACCAAAGTACAACTAGCTACTTCACACATCTCAAAACACATGCGAATGTTAGGAGCCTTTGATCCAACTTCAGAAGGCATAAGGCGTAACACTGAATCCTCCCTGGGATGACCTAAAAACAAAAACCTCTTTGGACCTTTTTCTGCTCACTTTAAATTAACACTCATCTATCCAAAAAATAAAAAAGTAAATAATAGCATATAAAATAGGATATACAGTTAAAAAAACATTCTCCAAAATCTCAAAAAAGCTGTGATTTATTGGGATCCATAATGCTCAATCATAATTCATTCATAAGTTTTTTTTGGCTTTCAAGGAAGGATTAGAAAGCCTGGATGGTTTGCCACTCTCAGAAAATAAAATTACTTGGCAGAATACTGTGGGAAGGCGAGACGTGGGTGTTTTGTGAAGCTATGACGGCTTTGCAGCTGCTTGGTATGCCAAGGCCTCGGCAGTGAGGTAGTTGGACTCATTTATCTATGAACATTTTGAAGTCGATAATTGTGAAATACACAATATAACCATTTACGGATTCTCCTCAAAAAGTTACATTTATTCGAGTGCGTGGAAGAGTAGCAGTGGAGACAGTGCAAATTTATCAATGGACTGGTGTGCATAAATCTCTGTTCTCATTCAGATTTTTGGTATGTGCTAGCTAACAGCCAGGCTCTTGATAATTCAGCAGTACCCATATATGTTACAGGAATATCATTCACACTAAATTCAAATTTATATGCACAGCACATTCAACAATTAATGGTTATATGTTTGATCGATCCTCTGTCCACTGTCAGGCCGAAACATGAATTCTGTGGCAAGTGATATACTGCTCTGTATTTTGCATACTATTAATTGTGGTAGTATGTGTTTAGAGAGCGTTCATTTCTATGGCATAAAAATATAAATAACTAGCTGTGTAAGCCGATGCGATAAAAAGCCAAGGCTCCTAGAAACCATGGATTCTTGCACTTCAATCAATCAATCACATCGGTTGTGCATCAGCGGTTAAGCAAGGTTCTCTTTCCTCTGCGATTTTATTTTGCCGACTTGCTTATCTCCATTGTCTATCAGCAGCTGAGTGAGTTTCTCTCTCCTCTGAGGTTTCATTTTACCGATGTGTTTGCCTCGCTTGTGTAGTAGCGGCTAAGCGAGTTTCTCTTTTGTCGGCGGTTTCACATTGTCGACAGAGTCACTTTCTTTGAGCGTCATGTTGTAACCTTGCACTTTCAGGCCCGACAGACAGACACACACACTTCCACGCGTAGACGTTTATATTTAAGATATTCTCCCTAACCTGTTATGGAGTCAAACTGCGATGACTGACAAACAAAGAGACGTAAAAAAGAGGAGGAAACAAAACAGAAAAGCTTATGTTGTGAAAGGATGGTGGCAATAGTTTAATATATCGAAATGAAAAGAAATAGTGAGGCACAAGGATGTGGTCATTTTTGGGGTGTCGACAGAGGTGAGATGATATGATGGGGATATATCTAGCAGTGCAATCGTTTTATGCTAATTGCAGTTTCAGTGGTCATATAACTCATCATGTGGCATACATTGAATGCAAATCTACAACAGAAGTGAAAAGATCTTGCATGAAGTTTAACACGCCTTGGTGAGGACAAATTTCTTTTCTTAAAACTACTTTAAAGTGATTTGATAAATTTCATTCTACTGATAATATGAAGGAAGTGTTTCTTAGAGCACTGACAACTGTAAGAACACCAGAAAACATCAAAAAGGTGAGACAAGCTGAAGAGCAGACTTTGACATTTAGCACAGCAACAATTTTTAGGATGTTACATTTCAGACTGGAATGTTTGCCAAATTCTTCATCAGGATTTATCTGTATAAAATAAAATAGTGCATAATTCCTTTCAAGAATAATTTTATTACATGACTTAACATTCGTACTCGTACATTAAAACTGGGATTTGTTGAATAATCTGAAAACTCATTTAGATGCATTTAGAAGAACTGTTAATGTTGGAGCTCGTGAAAAACTATCATTTTAGAAAAGATAAATAAACAGCATTAATTCATTTTTTTTACTTCTTTAGTTATTATTTAGTGCCATAAGTCAAGTGATTAAGATAAGTGGCCATTAATACTGTCCTTTCAAAATTCATCATATCCTCGTGTTGAACTCATCATAAAAAAAAAATGTATTTCTCTCAGTCTAAATAAACCTTATAATAAGCATTTCAATTGATTCTTGATATTTGTCAAGAAATCTGCTCCCTATTTTGAATAATTATTGTTTTATTAACAGCTAGCCACATTACCCGTCAAAGAGAGGTAATAGAATAAATTTAGAAATATTTGATATCTCCTGCCCTATGTGTCCTGTCAGGTCCTTTCCGCTCTTGACTGGTGCTCCCTCTAGTGAGTACATTCTAGGAAGGCCTGACTCTCAGATTTTGTCATTTTGAGCTGCCTTACTCACCTCCTGTTCACATTTATACTTCCCATCTTTGAATGACACCCTTAGCGTTCCTCCTACATCTTTACTTCACCTTGTGTGTCATACTTACACTTCTTCTTTTCATCATGTTACAAAAGTGAAGCTGACCAGTCAGATTGCTCTGATGGGCTGGACACACAGACCTTAGGGCTTTATTATTTAGTAGACTAGAGGGCTTCGCCCTCTGCTCGCTTCACTCGCCAACCCTCATGTTTGGTTTTCCAGATACACACTTTTAAGATTTCTTTTTCTTTGAATTTCTGCTATTTCATTAGTTTCACTTTTATTTCAGAACTTCTTTAAAATCAATATTTGGAATCTTTCGAGCCCCAACATGCTGAATCTTTTAAATTTGGTCAATGAGACATGTGTTTAATGACTTTGTACCATTATTTAGGATACGTTTCTCTGTTTGGAATTCTAGCACAAACAAAACGATCTACATCATCAGCAGCTAATAATTTTTTTTTTGCAAAGTAACCAAGAAATGCATGTGAGGTAAACCCCGTTTTTGAAATTCTCTGACTTAAACTTCAAAGCCTTACAATATTTACATACTTCAGACATATCACCTTTGTCCATATATTCAATCTTTATTTGCCTTTTCGTTATTTCTCAGAGTAATAATTTCTCTTTGTTTGCGCTAATACAATGTTTACTTTCTTTGTTTTGACACTTTCATTTTTTTCTGCTTTCATATTCTGTATCTTTCTCTGCATGTGTTTCGCGTCTACGTTTTTTTTTTTTGAGTCTTTTGAATATCACTGTTTTCATTATCTATAACCTGCTCTGTATGTGTTTGGCCCACTTGTTTTTTAACCTCTTTATGACGTTTTACTTTGTTTTGTACTCTTTGTCTTTTATTTCTGACCTCTCTTTGTCCTGCTATTTTTTCAATTACACCTGGTCCGTGATGATTATTTTCCCTTTTTTCGAGTAATAATGTCCTTTTATTTGTGCTAATGCGATCTTTACTATCTTTTTTGGATACTGTAGCAACCTCAGTGTCCGGCTTGAAAAGAGAAGAAGTAAAAAAAAACCAAAACTGACATACGTAGTAAAGTCTCACAAAAGTTTTACTTGAACAATCAAGAAAAAGAACGCCGACTTCGTAACCCCAAACACAACCTTCTAGCACCCTCTCCAACCCCTCCTCCCATCCCGGGAAAGCCAACCCCGCATCAATCAATACCCTACTGTCAGTCTTTCATGCTGTACTCTGCCCTCCCTCAATCGAACCTAACAGTCAGTCAAAAATAAGTGAGCTGGGACGCTACAATACTTTTGAATTTTACTGTTTTCATATTCTTTACCTTTCTCTGCATGTATATCACGCCATCATTTTTTTGGAGCCTTTCGAATTCCACTGCTTTCATAATCTCTAACCTGCTCTGCACGTGTATAGCGCCGTTTTTGAACTTCTTTATGAAGTTCTACTTTGTCTTTTACTCTGTCTTTTAATTCTGAGCCCGATTGGATGTGCTTTTTTTTCAATTCCGCTTGTTCCGGGCTAATTATTACTTTCCTTATTTTCTGAATTTGCACCTAGACTATTCTTTTTTGCATTTTTTTCTCTCCAACGCTTTTGAGTCTCTTTTCTCCACACTGCTCTTTCTTCTTTGCTTAGTCGTCGACTTTTTATCTATAACTTATTGTCCTTATACACCTTATATGCGCTGAAAACCCTGGATCTGTATGTGCTCAAAACCTTGACATGACTAAGTATTTTGCTGCCCGTGGTCTTATTTGATATTGGTTGTGAGTAGGGCATGTCTTGCAAGAATCTTGTATTCTGCATTCCCGCGAGACAGTCCTGGGTCAATCTCTTGGCACAAAGTCTCATGTCTAAGGTCCCCCTGAGACGCTCTGTGGCCAATCTCTTTCTTCTCAAAGGTCTTTTAAGTGTCTTCCGTGATCTTCACGTGAAGATCACGTCTCGTCTACCTAGTCTTTCTCTCCCAGGATTTTTTTTATACTAAAGAGATATGCTTGCTCTCCATATTTCTCTTTTAGTAATATTTGTATGAGAAACATGATTGAGTAGAATCAAAAAAAGTTTATTTTTTGTATATGGCTACTGCTTTTTGTCTATGTGTAGCTCTGCTGTCATTACAGTAATAATCCTCTTCTTTATATTGATTTTCTTATTTGGGGGTTCAGATTAAACACTTTAAGTACACCAGAGATATACTCTTCAGTAGTAGCACCATGTAAATTGTCAGCATTTCCTGCTATATAATACATCACTGTATGTGACTTCTTCTTCTTCTTAATCTTCATCTTGTCCCACTTGTGTGTGAGTGTGATGTGCTTACTCCACCTTCCCCAAACAGCTCTGCCCAGCACCTTCTCGCCACTCAAGCCATTTTCCTTCAGATCATTTTTTACTTACCTTGGCAGTGACATTCATGTCTCTGGTGACTCTTCCTATGAAGTCAGTAGATGGATTGGGAGAGCATGTGGGGTCATGAGGTCGCTGAAAAGGGGTGTTGCTATATGGTTGCAAGACAAGGACGGTATCTAGTGACCTGAGACAAAAACTGGACTCCTTTGTGTCTCTCCGGAAAATCCTTGGGTATCGTTGGTTTGACTTTGTGTCGATTGAGTGGTTGCTCATGGAGTCCTGAATGAGGTGATTCAGTTCGTAAGATCCTCATTGTTGGGGACATGAGTGGCTGGACCAGGTCAATGGGTCGCCCACGTAACACCTGGATGCAGCAGATAGAGGGTCATTTCCGGAGGGTGGGACTGGACCACATGTCTGCCTGGGGGGTCGCCAACCGGGATCCTGAGTTGTTTTATCATGTAGTGGGTGCGGCAACACACTGTACCAGTGCATGCTCCCCAACTTGACTTGACTTGACTGTTTTATTTTATCCATCCTCCTCCGCTTTGGCCTCCCTTGCTTCTTACCCTGTACTTTCATCCCCTCAGTCTTTTCCCCACATATTCATACAAATATAAATTTACTATATGAGAGTCCACGTTTACATGTTTTGCTATGAGGAAGTCACAAATCTAATGATATGTATTTTCCATATTTAAATCCAGAGTAAATAAAAAGTATAACAATGTAATGTTTTGTCTGATACAAAAATTAAAAATCTGGGACCTGTATGTGTGGGGAGCCTTTCCATTATGACTTCCTTAAAAGCAAAGCAGTGTCAATATGGGTATACCATTTAATGTGATGTGTTAAAAACAGTTGTAGACAGTAGACATTGGCCTTGAAAGTGAGCTTACCAATCTAGAAGTAAGAACTTCACAAACTGTATAGATAATTTTAATTGATCTTGTGACGAGCATCCCATCTGTTACTTAAAATCTCATTCTATGCATCTGCAACTGCCTTTATTACATTTAAGTGGTGCCTGAAACACTGATGCATCTGCCAGCTCACTGAAATAAATGCCTGAGCAAGTAAACCTGTCTGAAAGAATTATGCTTTTTTTTTCCCTCTGACTAAAAGGTTTTAATTTGCGTATTAAAAAGCTTATAAGAGCAGAGTGCTATGGGGAAACTGTCTTGAAAACTGCTTGGTAAATGTTTTTGAAGTAATTTTTCTACTCATGACAAAAACATATCACTTTACCCTTCTCTTAGCAGTTGCTAAATCCACAAGCAATTATGTAAGTTCTTCTGCTAGACAAGTTTTCAAGTGAAGCTCAAAGGAGAGTGAGGGTTTCCTTTAATAACCAAATGGTATAATATTCTGGTCAACAATACAAGCAGAGTCTGGATTTTTCAAAATAGTCACATAAACATCAAAAACAGCAGTATGCCTAGATGATACTACTTTGTTATTGCAAATGAAGTATGGTCCTGACCTTTACCCTTAAGATAAACCAAGGCAAATAAATAAGGTTTGTATTACTATTATGACTTTGCAGGGGGTCATTAGAAATTGGAATTCCAAGATAAAATTACTGGCAATTTGGTAACATAAATAAATAAGTAAATAAATGGATGTGTCATGAGGCAACACAAAACAGGTGAAGGACAGGGTGAAGCACAGGATGGCAGACCCATCAATAATTGTCTGGAAAGCAGTTTTGTGTCTATGATGTTTTCCTGTAGTCTATAATTCACTCAGCATTTTTTCATTTGTTTATACAGTAATAGAAGTTTCTAGGAGTGACTTAAAGAATTCTGAAATGACACTTTTTATCTTTAACATCAACATTGATTTTTTATTTATTTATCTATTTTTTCTTATAGTGTAACCAATTAGTAAATGACTAAAAGTCACAACATACAATTCTGAAACCCAGATAATCGAATTTAGGGTCAAAGAGGGTCAAAGCCTATCCCAGTCGTACTAGGCGCAATACAGGAAACAGCCCTGGACAAGGTGCCAGGCTATGACATGGCCTGCTTACTATAGATACACACCCACACGTGGCCATTTTACAATCCACAATTGGTCTTAATCTGCACATCTTTGGAAACATCAGAAGAAAACCCCTAAGGCTCAGGGAGAATGTGCAAACTGCACACAAACAACATCCAAATGTTCAGTCAAATTAAGGCTCATAGTCACATTATATCTCTTCTATAAAAACTCAAATTCAAATGATGGCCTGTTAAGTATTGTATTTACTTTATCATTCTTGTCCTAACTTACAAAGCTCTCCATGATCTAGGTGTTACTTATTTAGACATCGTGACAGGGGCTTGGCGTCCTTACCTAGCCGGGACACCCCTGCACACTATATTCAGGGGAACAGCCATGGACATTGCAATACCTCCCCCTGAATGTTAGTTGGCCACCTCCCTGGGGTGGAATAGTGTCTCAGGTTCCCACAGGGCATCCTGGGAATTGGAGTTGGGTGCAGCCCTGTTGGGTCCTGCAGGTACCGCCAAGGGGCACTGTATTTGGGACTCCTGAGCCCGAGTGGGCAACCAGTTTGTCACACAGAAGTGCAGCCGAAAATCAGGGATCAAGCACCTGGAGTACTTCCGGGTGAACTATAAAGGGAGCCAACAACCACCACTCAGGGGCCAGAGTTGGGTGGAAGGAGGACAAAGCTTGGTGTGGAGTGGTGGAGTAAGAAGAAGAGGAGAAATTAGTGTTTATTGTGTGCTTGGGACTGTGTTGGGCTAGTGGGACATGGGGAAGACATGTCTCACAACTGAAGAAAATAAAAATGTATTTAATTTTACACGTGCCTCCTGTGTCTAATCTGTGTCAGGTCGGGCACTATATATCGTCTTTCTTACACTGGCGTAGTTGGCAGGATTCCAGTTTGTCAGTTTGGACCGGGACCTGTTTAAAAAATTTTGTGTAAGGACCTGGCACCACAGCGCGAGGCACGGGAGCAGCAAAGTTGCGCAGAAGGTACAACCCCACGAGAGCACACTGAAGCACGCTGCCGAGACAAAGCATAAAGTTCGCGACACTCCAGAGGTACACTGCACCAGCCATGGGGAAAAAGAAATCCAGGAACGCTCCCAAAGCAGCGGGAGCCAACTCACAAGCCGTCAGTAAGGAAGCCCAGGGTGGCGGGTTGCAACATGAGGCCATCCAGAATACTACAAATCCAGGAGGCGGGATCCGTCAGGAGGTAGGTGTCAAACCTGGGGATGATTTGCCTTGGGGATATTCTGCCTTTTCATATGCCTGCCTCCTAGATGGCGAGTCGTCGGATCCTCGCTGTTGGCCTAAGCACGTCAACCCGTGGGACAAGGGAGAGGCGAGCGACTGCAAGAGCATTCCTGATGTTGACATGGGCCCACTGCTTGCCGAGAGACAAAGGCTGGAAGACGAGCGCCTGGAGCCTCTCCCCAATGACATCATGTCTATAGAGGAGGGGGCAGTGGAGAGCCAGGAAAACCTCACCGAGTCAGGTATGGGGGTGGAAGAGATGTGTTGACTCCCCGCTGGAAAAAACTCACCGGTGGAGATGAAAAATCTCCGTCCCACACCTGAGGAACACCCAAAGAGGCTGTTGGGAAGAATGCAGGGCTTGGGTGGCTCGCGATCGGTGAGGAAGGACAAGGGGAGCCCGAGTCCTCCGCTGATTGGAGAAAACAATTTATTTTGGGTTGCAGGGGATGTGGAAGGAATTTTTCTACCTCTGCAGTCCTTTTTTCAAATTTTCCAGGCCTTACAAGAAGCAAAGGAAGGGCTGGAGAAGAAGCTCGGCGAGGCGGGGCTGATTCTTCAAGTCTAATTAATGCGACGGTACAGGTAAGTGAGGCCTGTGCCGGAGATGAAAGAAGGAGGCGGGGTGCAGCGGCAGCAGTGATCAATACTACTTGCCAGGCAACACTGTCATCTACAAAAGACACAGCCGCGATGACTGACAACATGGCAGAGAAGCGTGCAGGGAGGCAGGTAAGTGACATCAGTTGCCAAACCGCCCTTCTACAACTGTCAGCGTCAGTCTCAAGGACGTCTAAAGGGGTACAGATGGAGCGGGGTCCCTGTTCTTTCCATAAGGGGACCCAGACCATCGGTGTACCCCAGAGAAGGAGGAGAACCCGGGAAAAGGTGGGGACTCCTAACAGTGCACAGCGCAGCCCTGTCTGCACAAAGGCAGTAGAGGGCTGCGCTGCGAAGGGGAGGAGATGGCGCGATCGCTCAAATGAGCAAATGTGAAGGTGGGAATTCCCATCCTATTTTCACTCCCGCAGGGTTTGGAGTACAGGGGACCGATGCTGCTATGAATGTGGCCACTGTGGACATGGATGGAGGGGTTGTCCCTGGAGGATGTCAAAAAGATGTGGACGTCACAACAACTCCTCCCAAGTTTCCAGTTTTTTTCTCCACAGGTCATGTCCATGAATTGGATGACGTTGGAGATGATCAGCCCTCGCGGGACGTGTCGCTGATCCGGACGGCGCTCAGCGAAGAGTGGGGCAATGTGACAGGGGCTTGGCGGCCTTACCTAGCCAGGACGCCCCTGCACACTATATTCAGGGGGATCAGCCATGGACATTGCAATTCCTCCCCCTGAACGCTAGTTGGCCCCAGCCACCTCCCTGGGGTGGAACAGTGTCTCGGGTTTCCGCAGGGCATCCTGGGAATTGGAGAAACACTACTTTTCCCTGATGGCAACACGAATTAGACAATCTACAAGTCTCTGACTTAAAGTTTAAATCTGAACAATATATTCCATCTCTTTTTGCTGTTCTGATATTTCACCAAGTAATAATTTCCGTTTTTTTGCACTAATGCGATCTTTACTATCATTATCTCTAACCTGTTCTGCATGTGTACTGCGCCAACGTTTTTGAATTCTTTACGACATTCTACTTTGTCATCTATTCTCTGTCTTTTATTTCCGGCCCCAGGCGAAAATCTCTTGGTACAATGTCTCATCTCGCGGGACGTGAAAGTGTCTCTCTGAGAAAGTCACATCTCTTCTCCTTCCAAGAATTTTTTTTACAATAGAGAGATGTGTATATTGTAGTATTATTGTATTTTTTAATATCTACCTAATTGTACTGTTTTATGGTTTTATCTTGTAATGTGTTCTTGAGTGTCAAGAAGGGCTCATTTAAATAAAATGTGTTCTTCTTCCTCATCTTCTCAGAGCCTTTCAAAATAAAAGAAAACTCATATATTTAAGTATAGTAAATCAGATACCAGACAAACCCTAGCAGGGTTGGGTATTTCTAATACTTTGACACTTGCTGGACTTATTGTGGTATACTTATGAACTTGAAGAGAAACAAAAAAAGACTAAATAAAGTTTACGTTTGGCTCATAGGATAAAACTGGTCAAATGTAAGTATACAGTTTGGTAAAATAGATGCATGAAATATAAAGTACCACTTTTAGAAGAACTGGAAACTATTTCACTATAAAAAGTTCATGCATATACTGTACATTATTTTGTAAGTGTGTCTTCCATATAAGATAAAGTTTAAGTGGCATAGTTTAGAGTTGATGGGGACTGGCTCTGTATCACACAGTGATCCACATTTTTGCAAAACAAAACCACACTGTGCAGGTCAACAAGGGAGAAAGGAGCAACTCTCAAAAAATAGGCTATTTGGGAGGACTTGGAGCAGAGATTTTTTTTTCCCACATCTTGCCCTGAGTTGCTTATTTTATTTGATTCAGTTGTATAGAATAAAAGACAGTTTGCATCAGTGCACATTCACAAAATTAAGAAGAGAAAATCAAATCCATTATGAAAATCAAAAGAATTTAGAAGTACCACATCTGTGGCTGTTAGGGCATCGAGTTGGGCACCACAGACATTTTCCATTGCCGGATTTACCATGGACCATATGGTGCAAAACTGCAAATGACACAACTTGAACCAGGTTCCACAAAAAAGGGATCCCACAATAATTGAAAAAAATTACATACATACATTTACAATAATAAAAATAATAATAAAATAGTAATAGTAGAGGTTAATGATATATATTAATCTTGGAAATACAACAAAATTATAATCTACCATATAGTTTACCAAGGCTCATGTGATCGTTCTTGTCTTGTTCATGTCAGCTGTCAGATATGTTATAATTTTCGAAAAATAAAGACTTATTTTATGGTTTATTATTGTTGATATTTTGAATTAGATATATATGGGGGCACCAAAATATTTTAAGAGTTGAGGTCCTTTAAAGGTCTTAATCCAGCCCTGGCTATTATCTTCCATATGCTTTCCTATAGCCAAAAATTTTTTTTTTTATTTTTCAGCTTTTAATTAAATTTGGAGTGGCAAATTGCAAATTACATTTACTGTAACAATGATGCAAAAGTACCTTACACAAGACATTGAAAGTCTGTATCAGAGAACTGCCTAACAACTGCATGGAGTTTGTGTATCCTCCCTGTGCTGGTGTGAGGTTTTCCCTCATATCCTAAAGATTCGCAGTATACGTCAGACTAGTTTGTGTTTGTAAATTATCACATTTATTCCCAGCTTTTACTTGGTGTTTTCTGAATTGTTAATCATTTCTTGAAGCTTTAGACTTGAATTAAGGTTTGAAAATGGAAGGACATTACAAGTAAAATGGCTTTTCTGTTTTATACAAATCAGTGTTACATTTGCAGAAGAATCTAAATTGGATGGATTCCCATACACTACATTGGGCTGAATAACTACTAAAAGTATTTCTAACTAACCCCACCCAACATCACTTCTCCTTTTTAACCACTTTATTTTTTGCATACGTTTCTTTTTTGTATAGCTTCATTAGAACTCTGACAAGTATTAAACATTTTTAGATTAAAGCACAGTTACAGCAAAGTATTAACATTTATAGTGCTGTGAAACAAGTGTGTGCTCCTTCCATATCTACTCTGCTATTGCAGATTTGATACACTCTTATCTTCATCAAAAATGTAATATTAGATAAATGGAACATGAGTTAACAAACTACCTTTTTTTCTCACTTACACACTTACACCTTCTATTGAATGAATAAAGCTATCTAACACTAACTGGTAGTGTGCGAGCAATAATTAGAGTCAGTTGACTGTACAAAGCCAGTCCTACTCAGTGTAAACTTCACTTATTTTGACCCTTATCATCAGGGTCAAATTACCAGTACAAATATTCAAAAAGCACATAGTGACACAATCAAAGGAAATTCCTGAAGAGATCAGAAAAATGTGTTGCTATCTATTAGCCTAAAAGAGGGTACATAGCAATTTCTACATTTCTGGAACTCTACCAAGCCACGTTGAGAGCCATTATCTCCAAATGGAAAAAAAAAAAACTTGGAATAGTAGTCAATCTTCCCACATGTTTCTGTCTTGCTAAAAAGACTTCAAGGATGCACCATAATATCACCTAAAAAGTCTTATGAGTTTCCAAAAATTAAAAGAGGTGTTGCTGAGGCCAGCAGGTGGTCTGAGTGGGAATCCCAATGCCCCAACCCTGTGATGGGAACACTGTGTGCATACATAATGTCCTCCTTATGATGAGACATAAAACAGAAGTACTGGCTGTCTGTGCTCATAAAAGATCCCTGGACATCTTTTGTAAAGAGTAGGGTGTTTCCTGATGTCCAGGCTAAATTGCCCAAAAGTGCCAGACCTGGTCATCCCCTGTCCCTAACTTGCTAACAATCTCTTTCACCACTTCACCACCTTATAACTAATGTGTGGTGAGTGTACTGGCACAAAATGACAACATCGTATCACTCAGGTGGATGCGGCCCACTGGCAGTGGTTGAAGTGGCCCACTGAGTTTCTTGAAAAGCACTATATAAAGGCAAAGTCTTTTATGTTTTTAAAGAAATACAGGTTTCTTTTGCCTCAGCAAAGGTCAGTGTTTATGACTTCACAAGCAGAGAAAATTGACTTTATTGCAGAGTAAGTCATAAGAACTAAT
This sequence comes from Polypterus senegalus, assembly GCF_016835505.1. Taxonomy (NCBI): domain Eukaryota; kingdom Metazoa; phylum Chordata; class Cladistia; order Polypteriformes; family Polypteridae; genus Polypterus; species Polypterus senegalus. The sequence continues at coordinate 49,620,295 of NC_053157.1, forward strand.
ATCTCATTTGTTTCTCATTTGCCAGGAGGCTTCTGAATGCATTCCAAGCCTTTTGGGGAGAATGTGTTTATGGGCCTTCTTGTTCTTCTTCAAAAGTGAAACTTTGAGTATGACATGGGCCCAGTAGGTACAGTATATTGCAAACACGAGATTCCATTGTAAGAATATCATACCAGCAGTTAAACATACTAGTGGTAGGTTCTTTGCTGCCTAAAGACTTAGATAACTTTCCATAAGGAAACATGAAATCTGTTCTGTATCAGAACATTTTTAAGAAAAATGTCTAGTCAATGAGTTGAACCTGAATTGCAGCTGGGTCATACAACGTCTGAAAAGTGTTAAAATCAACATTTTGGACTGGTCAAATCACAATCCAGATCTACATTCAATAAAGATGCTGTGATAGGACCTGAAATTAGCACTTCATGCTTTAAAACGTCCAAATTTTCTGAATGAAAGGCATTCCGCAAGAAAACAGTCATCTACTGACATTGAATTACAGGAAGTGTTTGGTGCAATTATTAACATAAGAGGGCAATTACTTTTTCACCTTGTGGTTTGTGTTGAATTACTTTGTTCATTCATTAAATAGAATGTCCTTTATTTAATATTATGGAATGAAAAAGACCATACACACATATATACATGAGGTCAATAACAAATTTAGAGACACTGAAATTAAAGAGAATTTACTTGTTAAAATTATTTTAAGCCAGTCTTCTCACCCTGGAAGCATTCCTTAAAATTGCCATAATTAAATTTATCACCTGTCTGACTGATTTTTTATACAGACTAATCCATATCCACAGATATTATCAGGGATACTTCAGGTGGCCTTGAAGGCATATCTAATGGGACATATTCGCATTTGTATATCAAATAAACAAACTGAAAACTAAACAGACATTAGATTTGATTTCCGAGATTTCCAAAGTTGACAAGAATATGCACACTTACCCAATGACGCACTATATAAAAAAGGCTGTTGCTACAAACAGAACTTAATCTCTTGACAACGGGAGAAACAAAACAAGAAATCTTCAAGTCCTGGCAAACTTATTTCAATCACAGAGAAAAAGCTAAAAAAGATTTTAGCTCAACAATAAATAAAAAGATAAAAAGTGGAAAACAGAAATATAAAAGGGATACAGTTTAGCAAGTACAAAGAGATTACTGATATATTAATAAAATATTATAAATCTCTATGCGCATCAGAGTGCGCATACTTTTCTTTATAATTTCGAAATGCCACAACTTAGCACACCGTGTGAAGAGGAAATGAACAAACCTCTAAGACCTACTGAAATTCAGGATGCTACACATTTTTTTACAAAGTGGGAACGCTACAGATCAGAATTTTACTGAAGGATGTCTACTAAACTTGGTCTGTTAATGCTAGCATTGTTTGAAGAAGTAAAAGACCAGAATATTCCACCTCACACTCTGCAACAGATGTCAGTCACTATCTTTTCAAAGCAGCGTAAATACACTTCGGAATGTGCGTCTTATAGACTAATCTCATTACTGAAAAATGATCCATAGTATTGGAAAAAGTTGTCACAAAAAGAACGTTTTCACCAAACTAATTTCATAAAATCAAGCTGGATTAATTAAAGGCAGGCAACTATCATCAAATTTTCTCTGCCTGTTGAATGTTTTGTATACTGTGTCACCAACTGAGCATCCAGACATTTTAATGTTTCAATGAAGAATCATGAAGAATCCACTGCATCCACTTAACAGTGTCATCTCCAGACAGAGGAGTAGCTTCAGTGACAGACTTTTGTCACTGTCCTGTTCCACTGACAGACTAAAGAGATCGTTCCTCCCCCACACTATGCGACTCTTCAATTCCACCCGGGGGAGTAAATGCGAACATTAATTTTATTTTCATTTTTTCATTTTATTACTATTTAATTTAATATTGTTTCTTTGTATCAGTATACTGCTGCTGGATTATGTGAATTTCCCCTTGGGATTAATAAAGTATCTATCTATCTATCTATCTATCTATCTATCTATCTATCTATCTATCTATCTATCTATCTATCTATCTATCTATCTAATGTCTCTAGATGCAGAAAACAGTAAGTGGAGATATCTCTTTACTGTTCTGCACAATTTAAGGACTGGATATTGTGTTCTGGATTAAATTGCTTAACTGAAGACCAGAAACTTCTGTGAGGGTAAATAATATAAATTCTAATTATTTCAGATTGAAACATGGAACTCAACAAGGCTGTCTACTCTCTCCAATACTATTTGCAATTGCTATTGAACCACTGGCATTTGTCTATGGCAAAACTCAAAAATTAAGAAGCTGTATAACATAGTGTGCCTCCCTTTTCTACCTTTAAATAATTTAATTACAAATGTGCTCTCTGTTTTGGGTGAAGGTGAGGGTTTAGTGTGATTTATGATTTTATATTTTAATAGCTTAAGTTACATATAGGATCATTAGCAAGTCTAATTGAACAGACTTTATAAATCTTGTAATATCGTTTTACTGAAACTTATGTTTGAAAGTCATACTGTTTAACTTCTTCTTAATAAGCTTAATATTAAAAAAATGGTCTTCAATATATTGCTTCTGGCTATTTGGATGTGTTAAGTCAGTCTCACTATATTAAACACAAAGTGTATTTAGCCTGTTATTAATTTGAGAAGAATTGACCCGGACATTATTTAGACGAAAAAAGGACACAATAACATTGCAGACTAAGGTTAGGCAAAGGTCAAAAAAAAAAAAACGAATTCCAAAAAGACTGAAAAGACAAAAGAGACAAATAAAAAATAGTCAAAGAAAGGCAGAAGTGTTGTGCAAGAGAAAAAAAAACATTCCACAATGACAAAAGAAACAGTATCGGAAGAACAGCGGGAGTCAAATATAGCCTGAGGATATTACCGACATGTTAGAAATACTGCTGGCAAGATTCAAGACATAACTAGAGCACTTTCTCAATAAACAGAGCAAAGTTCCAACTGATAAAGGAAGCGCAAGAAAAGATTTGGAATCAAAATTCGGAGGTATTTTTAAGGTTGTCCACAAACTCAGATAATGCAAAGTTCTAAGGTTCTGCCTTTTATATGTAACTGACACACAGCTACAAACATCGCTTCATAGTAACTACATATACAAACCTAGAGAAAACATGACAAAGTCCATGAATTTCAAAATGGCTTTGTGGGAAGATGTAACAATTACACAACATCATTAATTAATACAGCTGAATCAAAAAATAAATTGCATAAACAATTTAAATGACCTTGAAAACGGATATGGGAGATAAAAAAAGTGTAGTAACAAGTGTCAATCATGACAAAAAGGTACAACAACCAAAGGAACTCTCACACAAAATGTATATACTAACTACACTAAAGATTTGTTTTCTTGACATTTCTTCATTCCACAGTGTGATACAGGAGCTGTCAGACACTGCTTTTTTAAAACAGAAGTTCAGTGGAATCGTGCTGTGTGCCACCATCAGTCACGTTTTAGCAAAAGACCCTGGAAGTGAAAAGAATATGGCGTCATTCAGAAACCACAGAGGCAAAAAATGATAACAAAACATAACAATATTTTAACAATGCTAATGAAGTCGCAAGCAATTCATGAAAAATAGAAATTTTCAAAAAAAAAAGAATTATAGCAGATTATATATTGTATAACAATGACAGACCAAACAAACAGAATCCTTTCCGTTCCAGGGGACGACATTATATAAGCATTTACAGTTATTAAGGAAATTATTATGGTATGTGAAAAGTGTTAATTCAATATGTATATATTTTCAACAAAAAGTACCTCTAGGTTTTCAGAACATTTTCTCTTTCAGATGGGGATCCTAGAGACACAACACCATATTTAATAAACTGCAATGGAGTGAAGGACAGATGCTCTATGATGTGTACGCCTTGTACAGTATGTAATGTATACTCGGCTGAAATAGAGTTTTACCTGTGTCTTCTATGGAAATGTAGGTCATATCCATTGACGGAAAGGTAACAGTTAAGTTATTCACAGTGAAATCTTGTCAGAGAAAAATAAACCCTTTTAACAGGAGACATTACCAGTTGGCAACAAAGAAGAGGAAGACAAAAACTCTTAACAATAATCTTTATGTAAAAAAGAAAACTGCAAGGTCAGTTTTCCTTTGGAATAAGCAAAGTCAAAGGCTGATTTGCCTTGGCCAACTGGTTGACTTCTCCGTTCCAATATAATATACATATGGTAAGCCAAATTAACATTTAGAGCTATCTCAAAATGAATTTTAAGATATCTGAAAATAATTTTGAGATACTGTATCTCTAAATGTTAATACAGCTTGCCATATATACAGCTCCTCATTCAGATGAATAATGATATGGTCTGGTGCTGCATTCACCCTGTTTCTGGGTAGTTCTCTTCTTTTGGAGATCCCATTTTTCTTCCACAGCTCAAAGTTCTACATGTTAAGAGCAATGACAGGTCATAAGCAGCTGAACTCCTCAAAATGTGTCTTAATTTTCAGTAAAGACACAAAACTGTAGTAATGAAATACAAGCACCTAAGTAAAGCCTCTACTGGCATTCACTCACTATTAATACAGGACTTGTATCAACTTCAACAACATATTCTTTGGAATACAATTACTGAGCACTTCCTAACAGAAAATATGTGGAATGTGATCAAATAACACCCTGCACTGTTACATTGGAAGGTAACATGTCCTTGCTAATAAACTTCACACATTTAAAGTAAAAGATAACTTGTGACAGCATTGATATTTAAAGAACAAAAAAATGTGTGATTCTAGTGCTCCAAGTTTCCAGAAGTGTAAACTTTACGTACATGTTTTCTGTTAAGACTGTTTCATGCTTTCAAATGTTATAAAACCAGCCTAAAGCTACTAAAGCAGGCTATTAAACATCAGAAATTTAAATTGGACTTGGGAAAAGCAAATAATGGAAGCATTTCTTAACTATTGAACAATTAGCATAAAAGCTAGTAACATAGTTAGGTACTAAATGGATTTGTCTTTGACATATAAATAATCTGTAAAACTAACATTGTACTGGCATTGCATACTTTTTCCTGAGACTGAAACACAGGGTTGTGCATGAAAGTAACCCTATGCTATTTAAGGTTTCAGAAGCAGCAGCAGCAGACATAGTCAGGAAGTTCCAGTTTCATTTTATTAGTTCTGTCATCCATGGACCAATCCAGGACCAGCCTCGGTAAAGTGTGTGCTTGGGAGGAGACATACTGTATTTATTGAAAAAGTATATTTCAATTGTGGAGCTGTATGTTTCTACAGATGCCTACAAGTTGACACAGGAGGAATTTGTGGAACAATATTCTGTTACAAGTATTCTTGCAAAATACACAAAGCAGCAATTAGTGGCTTTCTACGACTTTTCTGTGTAATTAAGCCAAAGCAAGAAACTTTTCTTTATGTATTCCAGAGGTTTTCACCTATAATGCAAATCATATAGAGAAAAACTCTCATAAGTTGATACAATGATTATCACGACAAATGACTTTTTGCAAAGATCATGTGAGCATGAATTCCATGATTTGCTGGCTACTGTTTTAGTGTGCAACACAGTATATTTCTTAATTGCTTTATAAAAATCAGGATAATAATGCAGAGTAAGAAATACACCACATTAAGTTTATTGATTGATTTAAGGATGGCACCAGAACACCCAATTCTTTTCCTGTGTAGTGCCATTTTTATGAAGTTAACTTAATTTTTTTCCTCTCTTGGGTCAGCATGCATTGTTGTTGTTATCAGCATCGAAAAAATCAAACAAGATGTGAACAGATGGTCTACCCTCCATCTCACATTAGCATGGAAAATCAATACTGTCAAAATGAATATCCTTCCCAAGCTTCTTTTTCTGTTTCACAGCATCTCTATATATATTACCAAATTATTCTTTAAGAAATTAGAATCAATTGTTACCTCATTTATTTGGAATTCGAGACATCCACCCTTTCAAAAGGTGACTCTACAAAGATATAAAGCAGAAGGTGGCATGGCACTACCTAACTTTCAATTTTATTACTGGGTGGGAAATATACAAGCTATAAAGACCTGGTCATTGACAAAAATTGATGAATATATAGAAACCTTGTCTGCAACAGAAATAAAATCTTGCTGTACTTCTTTATATGCCCTGATTTGTGCCCAGGTAAAAACAAAATATGGAACCAATGCAGGAAGCACTTTAAGGCAGAGAAGCTTTTATCTGTTGTACCCTCTCAATCCTATGCAGTATTTAATGTTTGGAAAGTGTCTGGGATTAAAACCCTCAGATAATTGTGTATTGATAATGTTTTTGCATTGTTTTAAATTTAACTTACCAGCAACACAATTTCTCCACTACTTTCAAATCTGAAGTTTTGCTAAAAATTTCCTCACCTCCCACCCATTTTTATTCCAGATAAAATACTAATCAGTCTTGAAGACTCAGACAGCATCTCAATTATATATAAAAACATCACCACACACTCATTTTACATTTTGCATTTTTTTCCTTAATTCTTATGTTCTGTCACTAGATTGCCTGAGTTGCATAAGATGAGGTTCTACTCATTCGGTCCATGATAGTCCTGGAAACTAAGTGATGAATGAATTTAATGCTATAAATTTTGTTATTCATTACCTTTATTTTTCCTTTCATGTTATTGAGTTGGCAATCTTCCATTGTTCTCAGCATGCAAGATGTTCATATTATTAAGATGTCACACACTGTGGTTGCCATGTAACGTCTCAAGGCATGGTCACATGAAATGTTTTTCAAATAGTATTGGTTTGACATTCATTTTCAGTTGCTTTTTGCTTGTGCTTCTGCATATTATTTCTTTGTATTTTGAGCTGCTGGGATACTGTGTTCTAACTACAGTATTTGAATTCTCTTTTATGTTTAGGGTGTTTTGCCATTTTCTTTTCATTAGGTGTGGCATGCTGGTGTTTGTACCGAATATGACTCCCTAAAACAGAAAGGTACTCACCAGGACTGGAGGAAGCTTCTGGCAGTATGGATGGGCAAAGCAATGAATAACTGTAGAAGTGACAGCAGATAGTTGTAGGGTGCACTTAGTCAGATAATTCAGAGGCAACGGTTAAACTATCATCCATAATTCTTAGTGATATGGGAGTAAGCTGTACAGACAGACAGACAGACATATAGACAGATAGATACCATCTCTTAAAGTGTTTTAGGACAATGTAGGCTTATAACACCTTTGTGTTCCTGTGGAATTTCTACAGCTCTGCAGATCCTAATCAAACATTAGGCTGTGGCGTTTTGAGGCTGCTATTTTTTGCCTTGCCTTAGTACTGAGCTTGTTTTCCCCAATTCAGTTTTTGACTATATGATTTTGTACTTTTTAATGAAATGCATGCATTATGACTCAACCTTTTTAAGGTACCCATCCCAGAATGTCTTACTGAAACTAAACTAAAACATATCTTAGGAAGCAACCTATACACCTATAAAATAATAACTATGTAATGTTCCATAACCAAATCAACTTCAGCTGGAGATTTGGGAAGAAGTATAATTAAACATCTTCTCAGCTTGAGGAGTGTTCAAAGAGATGAAGAAAGAGATAAAATAAGATGCAATGATCTCTTAAGTCCATCATTGTAAGACTGATTTTTAGAATCTCAGGGCACTATAATAAATCATGGTTATGCTGTGAGGCCCTCAAATGCAAAGTGTTTTTTGTGTGAAACATTAAATACCAATATATGACAAACAAAGGCAAAAGATGTTGTCAGGAACAGGTAAGGAGCAAAACCATTCGAAATAATCTGGCAGCCAAAATTAAGGGGGCAAGAAATAAATCAAATGTCAAAGACAAAACAAAGTTCAAGGATCAAGATCAAAAAAAAACTTAACACTAGGACCTACTTGAGAAATAAGTTAACTATGTTGAGGAATATAAGGTGCAGAATATAAGGTGTAGATCGATCCACTGACAGATACATTCACATATAATGTTAAACAAGTGAGGAATATTGACAAAGAAGAGACTATTTTTATGAAAACAGTTTGGTCCCAGACCACATGTAGTCTCTTTTGGTATTGATATAACATCCACATTTAAAAAGAATATAGGCCTATGTGAAAAGCAGCCAAGTTTAGGGTTGCAGCTAATGACTGTTTTCCTAATCGATTAGATGGCCAATTACTACTTTGCTTATCAATGGGGTGAGGAGCCTGGTTGAGGGCTGTTAAAAAAATGAAAGTACAGTAATACCTCGCTATATCGCGCTTCGACTTTCACGGCTTCACTCTATCGCGGATTTTAAATTTAAGCATATCTAAATATATATCACGGATTTTTCGCTGGTTCGCGGATTTCTGCGGACAATTGGTCTTTTAATTTATGGTATATGCTTCCACAGTTTGTTTGCCCAGTTGATTTCATACAAGGGACGCTGTTTGCCTAGAGGATACGGACGCTCCTCTACAAAATGCCACTTTATCGCGGTCCTTCGGCATACTTAAAAGCACGTATTGATTTTTTGATTGTTTGCTTTTCTCTCGCTCTCTCTCTCTGACATTCTCTGCTCCTGATGACGCTCCTTTGAAGAGAAGATATGTTTGCATTCTTTTAATTGTGAGAAAAAACTGTCATCTTTGTCTTGTCATGGAGCACAGTTTAAACTTTTGACTAAAGGGTGTTATTTCATGTCTAGAGGGCTCTAATAATGTTAACAGTGTGGGAGAGTTTACAAGGGCTTAAAATATATAAAAATAACCATACAAACATATGGTTTCTACTTTGCGGATTTTCATCTATCACGGGGGGTTCTGGAACGCAACCCCCGCGATCGAGGAGGGATTACTGTATTTCCTTCAAAAATGAAAAAATTTATTCCTTACACAATTCTTATCTACATAGCAACAGAAATGAAAGGATTGTGTTAAAAAAATGCTTAAGTTGCCTCACATTTTTATGCAATCTTTTTGTTCAACCCACTGAATTAAAGCTGAAAGTCTGCACTTCAACTGCATCTGAGTTGTTTCATTTAAAATTCATTGTGGTAATGTACAGAACCAAACTTAGAAAAAAGTTGTCTCTGTCCAAATATTTATGGACCTAACTGTATATGGTCCAGCTTAGCATTATCAGAGCTGTGGTCAACAAAAATAGAAATCAAAGGGTAGAAGGCTGAAAATAATGTTAAGCATCAACAAAAGTTGCCAAGAGCGTATTGTTTGATTTCAAGGCAGCAAAGACCATGAAATGAACTGAGGCCAATTAACTTCAGATCAATTTTTTTCCTTACAGCATGGCATCAAATACCACTTGTCACTATCATCAAAAGACATACTCTGTAGGAAAAGTTTTTTGATGACTTAGATTCTAAACTTTTTAATTACAGTATATATTGACTTATAAGTCGGGTCTTGAAACCTGAAAAATCGATCATAAAATCAGATGCCCTTTCAAAAATGCAACACATTTTGTTTTTTACACCTTCCTGCTTCCCCCAATCTCAGACCAATTTCTCAGATACATCGAACTTTGTCGCAGCAGCGCAGTTACCAATTTCTTTCACCACTTCAATGGCTTTTAATTTAAAACCAACTTCATATTTTCTTCTGATCGAACTCTCCATCATAGATAAGGTGTGAAGGTGTGAGATACAATAAAACACAAATCACTGCAAACGTCGCTTTGGAATAGTTCAAGTATTACCGTATGGTCGCGTAGGCACAATGCATAGATAAAAAGGTGATGCGCTCTGTGGTTACTCCGTGGTAAAATTGTTGATCGCCACCATATCTCAAAATGTGAATAACGTTACTCTTGGAAAATGAAGTAATGTAGGTAATGCATAAGACAGCTGACAATAATTTTTAGAATTGATTATTATCAATGACATTGATTACTTGTTGCACCCTTAGTCAAAGAGAACTTTGTGTTTTTAAGGGGTAGTGTAATAGTGGTAGTGGCAGATAGTGTTATGGTGGCAGAGAGTATGTAAATGATTCAGAAAATACTGTGAGCAATAGATGAGTTAAGTATAGAAAAGAAAGACTTTGCAGCCAAACTATTAGACTCCATATGTTTAAATCTCAGTTCCTGAAAATATTTTACCAAAATCTTTTACCATCTTCCACAATTATGCTCGAAAGAATTTTAAAAATTATACTCTGTAGCAGTCATCATGGAAACTTACTGAAGTCCAGCCTTTAGTGTCCCCCTCTTTTTCCTTCTCCAATGCAAAAATACAGTGTTTGTGTGCTCATCATCTCCAGTTCGATTACTGCGATTAAACTTTGAAAGGATTTCTTGAATAAATTATTAAAATGTTTAAATTTTACTGTAGTGAACATATCTGACAGAGCAAATAGAAAGATTTGCAGTTTAGTTTACATATTATAAGAAAATGGCTTACAAAAATAATTCAGAATTCAACACAGTACATGATTTAGCTTTGTTGGTGCTATACGTGGAAAAAAACATGCCTGGAGATTCTTAGAATTCTACCCAAATGCTGCTATGATATTCAAAAATAATGCTGAGAGAAAGTTCCTACAGACTGAAAGTATACACGATCATTTAATATTCTTATCTTCCACAGTTTCAAAATGATGCCAAATATGTTTCACATAGAACTAGAAGGATGACCAAATATGACCACTACTAATAATGTACCAAATTTGTAAAGCATCTTGTTTTTGTCCTTTTTTAGGCAAAGAATTTTTTTTGGATATCAAATGATATTCACACTGTGCAAAATGACATTCTCTGTCTCCTTTCCCAGTGAGCATAGGCCTGTAGTATCACATAAATAGTTACCTTGACCCAGAATACGCTTTATTTTAGGCAAAGTATAGTCACCTTGGGGAGTTTGGAAGAGCCAAGCTTCTAAAGGCGACTGATTTACCAAAGAATCTAAAGTATTACACATAATTTATAATTGAAAGGAAAATAATCATGCTGCCAAAAGCAGTCATTTCCTCATCTGTTTTATTTTCTGCCTCAGTGCCTTTTGAAATACACAAGAATTTTCAATTAAAAGCCATGTTATCCTGTGGAATCTTTGATCTTTTCTTCAAACTGATCCATCTCAATTTTTAAAAATTCCATAAGTCCCAAAATATGCTTGATCAAAGGTGACTACCATGTGCTGGGTGTGAATAATACACTAATCAGCTGGCAAATAGACTTTTCATATGTTACAACCCCAACTGGTGTCTACAATTCTTAAGCCTTTTTTATACGTTTATTTATTTTCTGCAGACACAACAAGCAGACAGCGAGAATATTGAGACTTTTAAAAAAAATTAAGCTGCCATAAAAAGGCCTAGGCAAGTAATAATTCGGAGAACTACTCTTCTGTTGCGAGTTTGCAAGGAGGAGTTCATTCTCTGCTTACCATTCTGTTCTGGAGATCCAGTTTCCCTCTTTCACCGGTCCTAGCATGTGTCCCCTGGTGCAAGGGTGTCTTCCTTGTGTAAAACTACCTGACATGAGACACCAGAAATTGGGACTTGAGCACAAGAAAGGCAAAATCCATCCATCAATTATAAATCCCACTAAAATCCCTCCTCTACACGGGACCTTTTGGAAGAAACAAGTTAAGCTACCAGTCTGTAGAGGTAAATATTCTGTCATGATATTTTAGTTTTTTTCCTATTTCAGTTGTAGACTACTTAGACACTGGATACTGTGATATACACATTAATGTAGAACAGTAAAGAACCTACAAATCCATTTATGGCCATTGTGTATTTTTTAGACAATAATGGATTTGGAAAAAAATGATTTGCCCCAATCTGAAAGGAAAGGATGAAATGTCAAAGGTGAAAGAGCTACAATTGATGTCCCAGTGCAGAGTGGGGGCAACAGCACTGTGTGTTTCACTATTTCTGAAAATGGAGTGGCGACACATATTCCTATGGTTGATCCATATAACAACTCCCGTTCTCTTAAGTTTTTAGAGACCCTCTACAGGGATCTAATCACTGAACATGAAGAAGTGCTTAACCTGCGGCATTACGTTGTGGAGTGGCACAATGTCAGTCTCCACCATACCAACACAGTATCACTTTATATGTAGGTTATTGTATTTGTTACACTTTTTTTCATTATTTTTCAATTGCAAAATAATACTTTGTTACAAATTTCAAATACAGTAAACATGTAAAAGTTGTGACTTTGTCCTCTTCCATTGTAATTATTCTTTGCAGCACATAATGTCAAATAATTATATCTTTATACATTTTATAAATTAGTTTATTTTTGAAAGTAAAAATGGTAATATCAGTATACAGTGAAAGTAGCATTGAAACACTAATTAGGATCCCTACAATTTTTGACTACTGTGACTTACACAAAGATTATGGAACTTTTGACTTTTAGGCTGCTGACTGACAGGTTGACAAAAATCTGACCTTTTGAAAAAATACTTAAGTGCTATGGGGGAAAACTTTATTTTGCTGCAGCATGTTAAATGTTCTGAGAAGTGCAAGTCTGCTTTGAGAAAGGAGCCAAAGCAATTGAGAAAAACTGTAATAGGACTTTATTGAATAGAATACTTTTGTTATAGAGGTCAGTTTGGTCTCTGGCCTGGGCACAGTCTTGTGAAGTCTCATGTGCTGACTGTGGTCACTACTGAAGTCAGTGACATGCATGACAGGCTGAATGGTGACTCTAAACTGGACTGATATGAGTGGGCGATTGTTCTTTTTCAGGGAGGTTCCATGCCTCGCACATGACACGGCCAGGCACCTGTCTAAATAATTCTATTGCAGTATGTAATCTAAGGATCTAAGTTTATCCTAAATCGAGTCTGAAATCATTTTAGAGATGCTGAATAAGGTGTTTGTATTGCAACCAAATTTGCTAGTGATTTGTACAGAAATAAAAGATTGGCAGTTATTAATAACTGTTACTGTTCCTTTTGTTTTATTTTTTTTTATTTCTCTTCTTCACAGTATTCTGTCATAAAACCTGGTATCAGTACAACATTACTAAGTTACTAGGTCTATCTACGGAAGCAGACACATCACAATGATAAACAACAGTCAAAGGTTTCTGTCACAGACCCAGACCATCATATCATCCATCCATTATCCAACCCTCTACATCCTAACTACAGGGTCACAGGGGTCTGCTGAAGCCAATCCCAGCCAACACACGGTGCAAGGAAGGAAACAAACCCTGGGCTGGGCGCCAGCCCACCGCAGGGCATGCACTCACACACACACACACCAAGGACAATTTAGGATCGCTAATGCACCTAACCTGCATGTCTTTAGACTGTGGGAGGAAACCGGAGCACCCGGAGGAAACCCACACAGACACGGAGAAAACATGTAAACTCCACGCAGGGAGGACCCGGGAAGCGAACCGAGGTCTCCTAACTGTGTAGCAGCGCTACCCATCATATCATTCTCGTACAGTCATTCTTATACAGTTCGCACAATGAGGACTTCGGTGAATGCCCTGGAGCAGGAGAAGAATAGCCAGTTTGCCCTAAATCAGCAAAATTGTGACTTCATCTGGTACAGAAGACAATGGACCCCCAACAGATTTATTTTTCTGTTTGTTGGAGACTTCATTTTCCTTCCTCATATCCATATTTTGCAACCTGATACATGTTTATCATGACTTTGTTTATATAGTTACCAAAAACATTGATATTTTAATTGACTTTTTTAAAACATACTAGGGGGCTCTGTGCCCTGCTCGCTTCCCTCGCCAACCCCCATGCGGGCGCTATGCGCTAGCCACTTCGGGGAAGCAGATGTAAAATTTAAACAGATTGTTATTTTCATGGGAATTGATACATATGCATAATAGAACTAACTATTGTACACTACAGCAAGTAATTAACCATAGTAAAAAATTGTAAAACGTAATAAGTTGAAAGAAAATTTAGTTTCATGTTCATGTTTCATGAGGTATTTGTTGTATTATACATTTTCATTTTGTTCGGCTTTGAAATTAACATGTAAATACTTTTTAAACTTACACTTTTACTGTAAAACTTTAGTAAAAACAATATCTACAATTAACTTTTCTTCAATATTGCATTGAATTTTGATTCCGTGTTTGGAGTTACACCGTGACAACACAACGTATAACTGCCCGTAAGTGAATATCGTTTCTTTCTCTCTAATAAATAAACCGACTTTTTCGACTGTTTGTCTCTATGATTTGTTAATTGTCATAGCAAAAGCTATTCTAACGAGAAACTGTAAACGTTTTAATATGAATGGCAAATCAAGATCTCCTTTGGTGTCTAATGTTATCCGGGGAAGATGTATTACATTACCTTTCTTGTCTCCTGTTAAAATTTTACATGTTACAATTGTTCGACCAATATTCAATACAATTAATTTTGTCCAATTGCATAGCCCATCACTCATACATAAATTATGCAATAACATTATGATACATCTTTCTTTCAACAGTAATTCGGAGGACAGTGGAAGACCAGACGGTGTTAACGGTTGCAGATATTCTACGGTAAGTTGTAAGTTGATGTTTTCATCTTCCACACCGTCACTACCAACTTTTTCAGCATAGTCTATTGATACACATTTAACCAATCTGCACTGTAACCGATCGACAATTTTCACATTAATTCATTTGACTTCATCGTTTCTTAGTGCTACGATTGCCCATGTATTCATTTCTTCTGTTGATAACCTTTCTAGATAAAATTCTTCAATAAGATTTGGACATAATAAGTCTTCTTTTATTGGGAAATTAAAGTGAGGAAAACGTAAAAATTTATAAGAGCTGAGAGCACAAGAACTGTGTCTGACAAAAGAATTCACACGAGTGAGATGTTAGAGTGTCGTGGCCATGGGCTGTTAACTGGAAATGGTTGCCAATAGTCTTGTTTCATCTCAAGATTTTCTTATATAACAGAGAGATATGCTACCAGTCAAAGTTTGGATGCACCCAAACACTTTACCTTTTTTAATAGAGATTCATACTCTTTTTAATCCAGATACCATTAAACTGATTTAAATATATAGCCAAGAAATTACTGGTGCTGATAAAGGCTATTACTGTTTGAAATGACCCATTTTAATTTATTGACTCAGGTGCTGATGCAAGTGGTAGCCTTTCCAGCAGCTCTGTGTATGACTTTATCTTAAAGTCTTTATCTTTATCTTTCTACGTTTTTCTCTATTTTTCTTTATTTCACTGTTAACTCCTACCACTTTCTTTTATGTGGACTCGTTCACTGGACACTTTTTACTACTTGAAGATGGATTTTTACACACCGAGACTCGCCTATTCAAGTAGTCAACTTCAAGCGTTGAGAACAAATGCCCGTGCCGGTGTGGTTCCCTATTTACCCTATGAGGTAAGAAGGCGGTATCGGGGCAGCAGAGCCGGTGCTAAGATAAAAGCCAAGCGTCTAGCAAGAAAGTGGCGCTACAAACCTTCGGTGCCTTCTGTGATCCTGGGAAAAGAGAATGCAGTTTGCTGTGTTTTAGTGAAAAGTGGCTAACAACTAACATGCTAATTGCTGGAGACTTTAACCATGTAACGCTGGACAAAACATTACCTGCCTTCTCCCAGTATGTGGATTGTAACACCCAGGGAAATAGGACTATTGACCTACTGTATGCAAATGTTAAAGATGCATACAGTGCCACCCTGCTGCCTGCGCTTGGGAAAGTAGATCATAACCTGGTCCTACTTCAGCCTCACTACAAACCAAGAGTGAGAGAGCCACCTACAACCAAATGCTCATTTAGGAAGTGGTCCCCTGAGGCAGAACAGGTTCTGAGAGACTGCTTTGGAACTACGGACTGGGATATCCTGCAAGGATCACATAGTAAGAACACTGAGGAGGTTGTTGACTGCACTACTGACTACATCAACTTCTGTATGGACATTGTAGTTCCAGTAAAAACCGTACGCTGCTGTGCTAGCAATAAGCCATGGATTACAAGTGACATCAAGGGCCTTTTGAACCAGAAGAAAAGGGCTTTTAAAGGCAGTGATCAGCATGAGCTCAGGGTGGTGAAGGAGCAGTACAATCAATCAACATTTATTGATATAGCACATATTCATACAAAAAAAATGTAGCTCAAAGTGCTTTACAAAATGTATAGAGAAATAGAAGACACAATAAAAGATAAACATAAGTCAACATTAATTAACATAGAATAAGAGTAAGGTCCGATGGCCAGGGTGGACAGAAAAACAAAAAAACTCCAAAGGATGGAGAAAAAAATAAAATCTGTAGGGGTTCCAGACCAAGAGACCGCCCAGTCCCCTCTGGGCAATCTACCTAACATAAGTCAAACAGTCCTCTTTGTATTTAGCGTTTTCATCGAAGGACCTGATGATGATGGTCACGTAGACTTCTGGCTTTCAGTCCATCAATGTTGGTGCATCATGATGCTTTGAGTAGGTGGTGGTGGCGCAGGCCGCCACCACAAAGAAACCGGAAAAAGAAACAGAAAAGAGAGTAGGGGTCAGTACGGATTTTAGAGCCACCATGAATAGTTATTATGATGAATTAAACATACAGAGTATCAGGATTAGATTAAGGTGAAGTTATGAGGAGGTCATGTTAAAGTAATGTGTTTTCAGCAGTGTTTTAAAGTGCTCTACTGTATCAGCCTGGCAAATTCCTATTGGCAGGCTATTCCAGATTTTAGGTGCATAACAGCAGAAGGCCGCCTCACCACTTCTTTTAAGTTTAGCTTTTGGAATTCTAAGGAGACACTCATTTGAAGATCTAAGGTTACGATTTGAAGTATAACGTGTCAGACATTCCAATATATAAGATGGAGCGAGATTATTTAAGGCTTTATAAACCATAAGCAGTATTTTAAAGTCAATCCTGAATGACACAGGCAACCAGTGTAGTGACATCAAAACTGGAGAAATGTGTTCAGATTTTCTTTTCCTAGTTAGGATTCTAGCAGCTGCATTCTGCACTCGTTGCAAATGATTTATATCTTTTTTGGGTAGTCCTGAGAGGAGTGCGTTACAGTAATCTAGTCTACTGAAAACAAAAGCGTGAATTAATTTCTCAGCATCTTTCAATGATATAAGAGGTCTAACTTTAGCTATGTTTCTTAAGTGAAAAAATGCTGTCCTAGTGGTCTGATGAATATGCGATTTAAAATTCAGATTACAGTCAACGGTTACCCCTAAATTTTTTACTTCCGTCTTAACTTTTAATCCTAGTGCATTAAGTTTATTTCTGATAACCTCGCTGAATCCATTATTGCCAATTACCAAAATTTCAGTTTTCTCTTTATTTAGTTTGAGAAAATTACTATTCATCCATTCAGAAATACCAGTAAGACATTGTGTTAGTGTATCGAAAGAGTCGGAGTCATCAGGTGCTATAGATAAGTACAGCTGTGTGTCATCAGCATAGCTGTGGTAGCTCACGTTGTAACCTGAGATAATCTGACCTAACGGAAGCATGTAGATTGAGAATAACAGCGGACCCAGGATAGAGCCTTGTGGAACACCATATCGGATATCATGTGTCTTTGAGATGTGATTACCACAACTCACAAAGAATTTTCTCCCTGCCAGGTAGGATTCAAACCAATTTAAGACACTGCCAGAGAGGCCCACCCATTGACTAAGGCGATTTCTAAGAATGTTGTGATCAATGGTGTCAAATGCAGCACTCAGATCTAAGAGGATGAGAACAGATAAATGGCCTCTGTCTGCATTTACCCGCAAGTCATTTACTACTTTAACAAGTGCAGTTTCTGTACTGTGATTTGTTCTGAAGCCTGACTGAAAAGTATCAAGAATAGCATGTTTGTTTAGGTGGTCATTTAACTGCATAATGACTGCCTTCTCTAGAATTTTACTTAAGAAGGGTAGGTTAGAAATGGGTCTAAAATTTTCAAAGGCAGAGGGGTCAAGATTATGTTTAGGACATGTAAGACATTAGTACAGGATAAAGCTGGAGCAGAAGTTGCAGAATAACAGCATAAAGGAAGTGTGGGATGGGATGAAGATCATCACTGGCTGCAGCTCGAAGCAGGGTGCCACCATCGAGAGAGACGTGGAGAGAGCAAACCAAATAAACAACTTCTTTAACAGGTTTGACCACCCTAACCCACTCTCACCTTGTAGTACTGCACCCTACACCCATCCTTCTGCTGATACCAGCATAGGAGAGACATCCCCATCCACAATTACAGCAGCGCAGGTGAGCAGAAAGCTGAGGAGACTTCGTGCCAGCAAAGCAGCGGGTCCAGATGGAGTATTGCCATGACTGATGAAGGCCTGTGCGCTGGAAATGGGGAGTCCTCTACAGCACATCTTCAACCTGAGCCTGGAACAGGGGAAAGTCCCGAGGCTTTGGAAAACATCTTGTATCGCCCCAGTCCCAAAGGTATCACATCCTAGTGAGCTGAATGACTTCTGGCCTGTTGCTCTGACGTCACATGTGATGAAGACCATGGAGCGGCTGCTGCTTCACCACCTGAGGCCACAGATCCGCCGTGCCCTCGACCCTCTGCAGTTCGCATACCAGGAGAAGGTGGGGGCGGAGGATGCCATCATCTATATGCTACACCGATCCCTCTCCCACCTGGACAGAGGTAGTGGTGCTGTAAGAATTATGTTTTTGGACTTCTCTAGCGCCTTCAACACAATGCAACCTCTGCTCCTTAGGGACGACAGAGATGGGAGTAGACTCACATCTGGTGGCATGGATCATGGACTCTCTTACAGACAGACCTCAGTATGTGCGTCTCGGGAACTGCAGGTCTGACATTGTGGTCAGCAACACAGAAGCGCCGCAGGGGACTAGGCTTTCTCCAGTCCTGTTCAGCCTACATACATCAGACTTCCAATACAACTTGAAGTCCTGCCACGTACAAAAGTTCGCTGACAACACTGGTATTGTGGGCTGCATCAGGAGTGGGCAGGAGGAGTATAGGAAGCTAATCAAGGACTTTGTTAAATGGTGCGACTCAAACCACTTACACCTGAACACCAGCAAGACCAAGGAACTGGTGGTGGATTTTAGGAGGCCCAGGCCCCTCATGGACCCCGTGATCATCAGAGGAGACTGTGTGCAGAGGGTGCAGACCAATAAATACCTGGGAGTGCAGCTGGATGATAAATTGGACTAGACTGCCAATACTGCTGCTCTGTGTAAGAAATGTCAGAGCCGACTATACTTCCTTAGAAAGCTGGCGTCCTTCAACATCTGCATTAAGATGCTGCAGATGTTCTACCAGATGGTTGTGGCAAGTGCCCTCTTCTACGCGGTGGTGTGCTGGGGAGGCAGCATAAAGAAGAAGGACATCTCACGCCTGGACAAACTGGTGAGGAAGGCAGGCTCTATTGTAGGCACAGAGCTGGACAGGTTGACATCCGTGGCAGAGTGACAGGAGCTGAGAAGGCTCCTGTCAATCATGGAGAGTCCACTGCATCCACTGAACAGTGTCATTTCCAGGCAGAGGAGCAGCTTCAGCGACAGACTGCTGTCACTGTCCTGCTTCACTGACAAACTGAGGAGATCGTTCCTCCCCCACACTATGCGACTCTTCAATTCCACCCCCGGGCAAACGTTAACTTTATTCAAAGTTATTGTCTGTTTTTTTGTATTTTTATTACTCTTTAATTTAATATTGTTTTTTGTATCAGTATGCTGCTGCTGGGTTATGTGAATTTCCCCTTGGGATTAATAAAGTATCTCTCTCTCTCTCTCTCCTCAAGTGTCCTACTGGACAACTCAGCTGCCGTACTTTATCCTTAATTAGTCATTTTAAATGCTGGTTTGTTATTAGAGGATCCTTTGCAATTGCATTAGCACCAGTGAAACCTGTTGTTTTGTTCACCTGGGTTGCAAGGTACCGGCATCCTTACAGCTCAGTCCTGAGTTCAGAAATGGCCCAAGTGAAATAGCTTACTCAAGAAACATGTCAGAATAAAGAAATAAAGGTTACTCCATGTGACAGATCGCCAAGAAACTGAAGATTTAATACAAAGGTGTCCATTACAGTCTCAGACGAAGAGGGTGAACTGAATCTAATCAGAATATTAAAAGATGTGGAAAGCCCAGATGCACAACTACATAAGAAGATAAGGACAGCACAATGTGTGGTTTGAGACACATATACCTTATAGGCGCTCGTGACTGTTTCATTAAATAAACACAACATAACAGCTTCTTCAGCAAAAGAGAAAAGACAAATCTGGGGTGCTGACCTAAGAGGCAGAGTTTCAAAGAAAAAGTCATATCTGAAACTGGCAAATAAAAAGAAGAAAAATTAAATGGACAAAAGAACACAGACATTAGACAAAAGATGACTGGAAAAGCATATTATGGGCAGCATCCAGGAATCATCTCAAAGAACACTGGAGGAATGACTGTTGAAAATGGAGCTTTGTAGTCATATGTGAATAATAAATAAAAAATCAGCCATTTCAAGAAATCATGAGCATTAGTAAAACTAATGGTTGTATTTTTAAATCAATTTGATGATTTCTTGATACAAAAAATATCAACATTTCTTGGTGTGTGACCAAACTTTTGGCTGGTAGAGTATGCATTTAGTCATGTACAATAACTTGTTAAGTGAAGTTAAGTCTGTTACTATGGTCACATTAAATTTCTAAGCCTCGGTAGCAGAAGATGTAACTAAATGTCCTAAATGAAACATTTTTTTTATTTTGAAGTGGACAGAGGTTGTATGTTTTAAACTATGGTATACAAAAATAATAAAAATACTTTTTACTTTTTATCATCCCACAAGACCATCGCACATCTTGCCATGTGATTCTCACAAGTGTGTCTGCTGTTGAGAAAGTGTCAAGCTCTTCTACACTGTGAAGTGACCAGAATAGTTCAAGTGCTCTCCTGTTCTTAGTTTCAATAAGTGTTTAAAAATATTTCTGAATTTAGTGTACTGCAGTGTCTTTACTTTTCATTAATTCCTTTTATAAGAATAGAAAAAAAAGTCTTGTTTAATTTTCACCTTCTATTCCCATGATAAGAGCTAAAAGGAACCTCAATCTGTTCCAGCCATCAGTGAAGCAAATCAAATGCTCAATGCCAGGCTTTGAAATAAGAAATAAATCAAGGAGTGTGTTATCCATGAAGCAGGAGTGAGGCCAAAGAAAAACAGTGGGCATCACAAGATTCCAAGGCATGGAAAAAAAATTTTTTCTAATTTCTCCTAAAACGTTTTTACATAAATATTACTTGTTTACACAATCATATTATGGGCTAAGGATGCTGAAGCAAAATACATTCAAAGAATCCACAACAGTAGTGTCTTTCCATCTCAGCGCTCGGTCTTTACTAGTGTTGAGTTGTGAAATTTACTGCCAAGTTTTGTGCAGCAAACATGCTGTGTTTGCCAGTGATCTGGTTCGCTGAAAACTTTTCTGGAAATTTGTAGAGCAGCCAGCTTAGGGCAATATTTTTTCCCAGTGCCCCATGATGTTACCATCTGATCAGTATTCCAGTCAGATTTCCATCTCAGAAAAGAAAAACAAAATACTTGCATTATTTTCATTTCAGGGGTACACTAGCAGACCATAATGAGTACTGCCACCAGATATACAGTAGAACACTGATCCCACTGCATGGCTAATTTGCATTCTTGTGCTGAGCTACAATCTCAAAACAAGCTTTAAAAGATCCCTCCCCTTGTTAGAAAACAGAGGAGACCCTTTGAAAATAATCATAGAAAGATTTATTGCTTTTTACAAGGAGTTTCTTTTTGATGGAAGACAAAAGTCCAAACCATCTACACAGATACAAAGGAAGCAAGAAAAAACATTCCAGCTGTGCCCAGAGCCACTATGTTAAACAGTGAGACAATTCCCTCCCACACTGCCGCTACATGACATGATCAAAATGTGCCCAAGCTAGGAACTCTGAGAGTGCAGTGATGTAGTGATTTCTTACAGCCATATCACTAGGAAGGGGTATTGCCTTTTACTTTATCTTTCTATTATATAAAGAAATCCTGGGACGAGACAAGACTTTTTTCAAGAGATTTTTTCAAGTCCCGCGAGACGAGACTTTTCGCCATGAGATTTTTGCAAGTCACGCCCTCCTCGCAACCATATTCAACCGCGCACATGGTATTCTCACATCTCATTCGTGTGAATGCTTCCGACAGACACAGTTCTTGCTCTCTCAGCTCTTATAAATTTTAACATTTTCCTCACTATAACTTCCCAATTAAATAAGACGAATTATGTCCAAATCTTATTGAAGAATTTCATCACGAAGGGTTATCAACATAAAAAATGAGTACATGGACAATCCTAGCACTGAAAAACGATGAAGTCAAATGAATTAACGCCATAAATGTCGATCGGTTACATGGCAAATTGGTTAAACGTGTATCAATGCACTATGCTGAAACAGTTGGTGGTGATCATGTGGAACATGAAAACATCAATTTATATCCAGAAGAATATCTACAACCGTTAACACCGTCCGGTCTTCCACCACACAAATTACTGTAGAAAGAAGGATGTAACCAAGAAAGGTAATGTAGTAAATCTTCTGTGGATAACATTAGATAACAAAGGAGATCTTGATATGCCATTCGTATTAAAACATTAACAGTTTCCCGTTAGAATAGGTTTTACAAAGACAATTAACAAATCTCAGAGCCAAACATTCGGAAAAGTTGTTTTATTTAATTTGTGTGTTAATTTCAAAGCCAAACAGAATGAAATCATATTACGCAACGAATAACTCTAACGCAACATGAAACATAATTTACTTTCAAATTATTATGCTTTACTATTTTTTAATATGGTTAATTACTCGCTGTAATGTAAAATAGTTAGGGTTAGGGTTAGGGTTAGGGGTTAGGGTTCAATTATACAATTGTAAGAATTCCCATGAAAATAAAAATCTGTTAAATTGTACATCCACATCCCCATATGCATGCAGCAGAACTGCAAAGAGGCTAGCGTGTAGCTCAGGCCCGGGGGTTGTCAAGCAAAGCGAGCAGGGGGCAAAGCCCCCTAGTATCTATATAGATTTCGGTTATGTAACACGCCGCAATCACAAAAGAACTCATTCCCAGGGAACTAGCGTCACCTGCTGGATACAGTATGTTTTATTTACTTCTTGCTAGTTTGTGGCCATTTGCTGTGTTTTGTTTGTATTATTTTCTCTGCTTGCATCTTTTGTTGTTTGAGGCACGGTGGCACAGTTGTTAGCACTGCTGCCTCACAACTCAGATCATATTTTTGGACACATAATCAGTCCAATGTAGCTGATATGCACTTCTCCAGCCCTCTGGACTCCTTAAAACACCGTTGCATTATTATAATCCACTCAAAACTGATTTCATGGAGTTCAGTGAAGTTCACAAACATTTCTGTGATTTCACCAAACTCACGGCAAAACAAACTCTTTGGGGTTTGCTCATCACTTGTCATTACTAAGAAATAGGCATTTGGGTTATCAGAGTTAATCTTTAACATTTTCTTCACAGTTAAGAGAAGCAATGAATGTTGTTATGTGAAGCTTACCTCTGTTGGGAGTTCTCTCAGGTACATCTAACTGCCACTTTTCACAAACGTTGTCTTTTTTTGTCTGCCTGCATGTCATTGCTTATTTCTGGATATTTTATAGACTTGCTGCTGATCATATCTGAACAGTCATGGATTTGTTGCCAAAGTTTACTTTGGCTCTTTAATGTCCCCATCACTATACTCCACCAGCTGGTTTGTCTGCTGTGTGTCCTGCATCTCTTAGCATGGTTGGTAAGTGAATTTGCAATCTCTGCATTAGCTGTGTCAGACACTTCTTTGTCTGGTTAGGTAATTTCCGCTGTCACTTGTAGGTCTGTATGGTCTTGGCTTATGTGGTGCTTCTGCTGGGAGATAGGGATCTCATGGACACGTCTGGAATGTTATTTGTTGCCTTGTTGATTGCTATTAGTGACTAACCTACTACTGTGGGATTAGAACTACTATGGGACTAGATGTCTCAGGTCTTACTGGGGTGGTCAGTGCAGGCGTATTTTTAAGTAGTATCTCTGATATGGTATTTAGGTAGTCACCACCACAATTAAGAAGAAAGAACATTTATCTTTGGACAGACTCTGTAAAATATTACTTTGCCAAAGCCCATTAAATTGATGTTCACAATATTTTCATTGGTCTCCTAGGTGCTGCTCTAATATACAGCATAGTTATCCACTTGATTTTATCTTGTTGGGTAAATGTCCACAACCTTACCTCAAACTTGTTGAAGTGATTATGGCCTTCTTTGTCCTCTGCAAAAAATTGTCATTTATTCTGTGCTTGGACACTTTGCAAAGCATGTCCAGCTAAACTAACAACTGTCTTGAGAAAGGTGAAATAAGAGTAAAATATTCTTCTTCTTTTTCTCAGTAGCACAAGTGGTGTTTTAATGCAATTTAACAATAAAGTATATAAAACTCTTTTGGATTGCCATCTGTGTGATATTCTCATTTTATCTTGTGTATCGTGTCTCTCCTCAAACAAAATAACAAGCTTGTGAGGCAGCTTGATAAGCTCAGAAAACTGAAAAAACTATTCCATTGACTGTATGTAATTAAGTGTTATTATTGTAGCACAGCATAACAAAGATGTCTTGCCGACATGATATTTAGCTTCCTCTACCATGCATAACACATGCATCCAGCTTTGCAGCTGTTACATCTGCTGATGCTTTCAGTTGAGCCTTTTCTGTTCTACCATGACAATGGAAGAGGAAGAAGCAGAAGACAGCAATGATCCAGAAACTTTGAAGTTCAAACAAATCAGTTTTTTTTTCATCGCTGTCATACTTTGACACGCATACTCCATCGCCTTCTCACTCACCACTACTTTCACCAAAATAACAGTGACAGCCCATACAAGCACTGCTACCCCTTCTTTATGCTTTTATGCCACATGCATATACATTTTTCACATTGAAACACACTGTAATTACATTTTTTAATTATGAAAAGTCACCTTACAATACAAAAAATTAATCATCAGATTTAAACATGTTGACAGTGTATTAATATCTATTATGGTAATAATCCTTTACAATTATATTCTACTTTTCTCATTACTCAGAGTGCTTTACATAATGAGTGGGGAGCCACTTCAAACACCACTGATGTGGCATCCACCTGGATGATGCGACGGCAGTAATTTTTCCAACAGTGCACTCACCACACTTTAGCTGTTAGGTGATGAAGTGGTAAGAGAGATAGCCAATCAGAGGCAGGGGATGATTAGGGGGCCAGAATGATTAGGCTATGATGGGCAATTTAGCCTGAACATTGGGAAACACCTTACTCTTTAGAAATGATACGCTCAGGCATCTTTTATGACCACAGAGAGTTAGGACCTTGGTTTTACATCTCATGCATAAAATGGTGCCTTTTTTACAGCATGGTGTCCTCGTTAGTGCAGCACTGGGGTCCACATTCAGACCACAGGGTAAGCACCCCCAGCTGGTCTCACCAACATCTCTTCCAGTAGCAACCCAAGCTTTACCTAGGTGGTCTCCAATCCAAGTACTAGCAGACCCAGACATGCCTATTTTGAGGTGGATGACCTGTTCTGAAGTGCATGTGGCATGGCTGTTGATAAGTTAAGTAAGGTCATTTACACACACAAATCCACATACATTGCTATAGATCAGGGTTTTCCAACTGGGGTGCCATCACCCCCAGGGGATTGCAAGATGACATTTTCAAGGGGTTGCGTCATGATTCGCCAAAACTGAGTGAGGTGCATTGTACAACTTTTTTGCGATGCAAACGTTTAATTGCAGTGTGCCATCATCTGTAGGTCTTTTATTAGTTAGTGCTCCTGTTGTATGATATGAAACAAATCACCGGTGAATGAACTGCAGAAATGCACATTCTCTTGGGTTCCTTGATAGCAAATAAAGGCAAACTTTTTTTAAGAGAATGGAAATTGGATCTTGCAATGACCTGTTGAGAAGGGTGAGGTCTAGATTTCTGTGCAAGCCCTGATCGTGAAATGTCACTGATTTCAAGGTTTTGACATTTTTGCTGGGTGGGGGTACATAGGGACTGAATTGGACGCAACACCTGCTGCTTAAACTCAGTCCATCTCTCCTGCTGGCGGTCCTGGCATCTGTATTTTTAATTGCAGGGGAGAAAATTCATTGACTGTGTTTCATTGCTTGGTGGTATGCAGGCACCTATTGTTTAATGGGGGTCTCCAATCCCCCTAACCCCTTAATTGCTAATCCTGTGTCATTTCCATGTGGAATTTGAGGCACTCCAATTTACTCCAATCCTTGGACTGTCAATTGTAAATCTCTCAGTTTACATTAAAATTTTATTCACTGAGTTAAAAGCTTATTTGTTTGAGTTCAATTTGTTTACCTACAGTACTGTATGTGGTTCAGTTTGTGGCTCATAAATAAGATATTACAATATCGTCATATGTGATATTACTATTGTGAGGGATACAAACTAACTGTAAATCAAACATTTTCTAGGGATATGAACCATGGGAACCATTGAAATCGATAGTGTGGTAAAACAGAAAATTTAAATAAATATCTTGTGCTGGAGTATGCAGTACATTTATATATATATACTAGACATTAAGCTCGTTATAATAACGGGCGCTAGAACAGTAGTGCATAAACATTAGTAGGAACAGTCTATATTAAATGGCAAGGGACCTTGTATGTGGCTGTAATATGCGTCACTGTATTGTGTGCCTTTAATTTTCTCTCGCAGTAATACTGGTTTGCATTTCCATAAAATGCCTGTAATTTTCTCTGACAGTAATACAGTGGAACCTCAGTTCACGACCATAACTCGTTCCAAAACTCTGGTCGAAACTTGATTTGGTTGTGAACCAAAGTTATTTCCCCCAAAGGATTGTATGTAAATACAATTAATCTGTTCCAGACCGTATTAACTGTATGTAAATATATATTTCTTTACGTTTTTAAGCACAAATATAGTTAATTAGACCACAGAATGCACAGCGTAATAGTAAACTAAATGTAAAAACATTGAATAACACTGAGAAAACCTTGAACAAGAGAGAAAACTAACACTGCAAGTGTTCGCGCTTTAGCGCTACGAACCGCTCGCTAAAAACACTTTTTTTAATGAGTTTTAAGCACAGGGTAAAAAATGAACATTTGAAAAACCTGTAATTTAATAAACAACCAAGAAAAGTAAAATTGCAACAATGCACGCGTGTGTGTGTGTGTGTGTCTCTCTCTATCTCTCTCTCGTGTGTGTGTATGTCTGTCTCTGTGTCTCTCTCTCCCTGCACAGGGAGAGACTGAACACGTGCGGCCCCCCACACACGGACACCTGGACGCACACAGGTGTTTTATTAAAGAGGATACATATGCAGGTAATAACTGAAGAAGTCAATAAATAGTAAAATAAAAAAACATTGATTTGAGCAGTCACTCTCCATGGCAGTATCTCAGTTCAATAATGTAGTTATTGTAATTCTTATTTTGTTTCAGAAGAGGATGCAGGAGGTACCATAGCACAATGGTGATCATTACTGCCTCATGGATTCACATCCCTGGATTCATTTCCCAGACTTTGTCATGGTCTGTGAAGAGTCTGCACTTTCTCCCCGTGTCTGCATGGGTGTTTTACCAGGTGTCTGATAAATCAGTTTGACCTGTGTGAATGTGAAAGTGAGAAGGGTCTCCATTCTTGTTGTGCATCTTATGCTGCTTGGATAAACCCCATCTCCTCAGACTCCTAAAATGGATTAAGAAGGTTTGAAAATTGTATGTTATTTGTTATAAGGGAAAGGACTAGAATTAACTGCTTATATCTGTCCACATCATATATCGTAAATAAGAAATATTGGAAGACCCAAGAAAAAACTTAAAAGAGAGGACAAAGTGCTTCAGTTCAGACTTCTACAATGCAGGCTTTAAGGAATGGAAGCCATGGATTACTCAGCAGCAGTCACTCAGTGGCCCAATAAAAACCCATATTTAAACCTCATAGAACATCTGTGGAGAGACCTGAAGATGGCAGTTAAGAGACACTACTCATCTAATCTAACAGAGCTTAAGAGGATCTGCCAGCAAGAGTGGGTTAAACTGCCCAAATCCAGGTGTGCAAAGCTTACCCAAGAAGACTCTGCTGCCAAAGGGGCTTCTAGAAAATACTGAATTGAGGTTCTGAATTCTTTTACAAATGAGATATTTCTACTTTTTATTTTCAATAAATTTGCAAACGTTTCTGAAAATTTGTTTTCACTTTGTCATCTATATACATAGAGGTGTGGCAGAAAAGTAATGAGACTGATTTTTTATTTACCAAAGTTTTTATTTTTTTCAAACATCAATGTTATCCCCTTCAAAGTAGTTCCCTTGGGCAGCTACACACCGATGGAGACGTCGTTCCCACTGTTGGTAGCAGCGCTGGAAGTCTTCAACCGGTATGGTCTTCAGCATTCTCAGCATCCGTTACACTCTTTTGGATGTTTTCTAAAGTCCCGAAATGACGTCCTTTGAGGACATTTTTCAGTTTAGGAAAAAGGAAAAAGTCACATGGACTGAGGTCAGGTCAATAAGGGGGCTGGGGAACCACAGGAATGCCTTTTGAGGTCAAAAATTCTGTTATGGAGAGGGCAGTTTTTCGGCACCATTTTGGCACAGACCTTTCGCATGTGCAAATGTTCAGTCAAAATTTGATGAATCGGTAAATCTGTTCAAATTTAATTGTTCACTCAACATTCTTAATGTTAAACGACGGTCTGATCTCACAAGAGTGTTCACACGTTCGATGTTTTCATTGGTTTTCGAAGTTGAAGTCCTCCCTGAATGGTGTTCATCTTCAACGTGTTTTCTGCCTTCCAATAATGATTTGTGCCAGCGAAAAACTTGAGCTTGGGATAAAGAATGTTCCCCATAGGCCTGTTTTAACTTTTCAAACGTCACACTTGCCGTTTAATGGCACAACGTTGCTCCAAATTCCGCTGTTCCATTTTGCGTGATGCACAACCAAAAACACAACTTCGCTAATAGCAGTCACAAAAATCATGTAGTTAACGGAAGGAGTTGAAACTCGCACTGAGCTATGGGAGGGTACTGATACACGTGCTCTATCAAGGACAACAGCGCAGCGTTGCCAGTCTCATTACTTTTTTGCCACACCTCGTGTATATATATATATATATATATATATATATATATAAGTCAATGTATGTGTGCATGTATGTATGTAAGTATGTATGTATGTAAGTTCCAGCATCACTTCCAAACGGCTGGAGCGATTTTCATGAAACTTGGTACGCATGCTTCTCAATGGTCGACTAAAAATGCTGTAGGGTAACCCACCCCCTTCTCTATGATCTTGCAGTCTTGTGTGCAGGTTATCATCCAGTTGACACTCTGAACGACAACCAGAGGGCAAACTGGAGGGGACTGCCAGCATTTCTTTATGTTTGAGCAGCACCGCGCCCCTGTTGCTTTTGAAATTAATTAGAGTTGGCCGGTTCCGAGCATCAACTGGATGATCACAATCGTACAAGTCCGCAAGACAAGCACATTAGTGAAGTCTTCATTGTTTGTTAATTTATATTTATTTTTAAAGTTGTGTTTTTATAAATTACTGTATAGTTTTCTTGAAAAAATGTAAAAAAGACACTTTATTTTCCTCCCGGGCAACGTTGGGTATTTCAGCTAGTTATGGGATATTGAGTGTAGTTTGATGGGCAAAAATGGCAAATTTATCCATTTAACATCAAATCCACAACACAATAAAGTGTGCGAAAAGTGAAGGGGTCTGAATGCTTTCTGAATGTGCTGTACTCATGTTTGTTAGAATACCCAGAGGGAGCTGGGTGGTCTTTTGGCTTTGGAAACCCTAGAGGTTTATTTTCTCCAGTGTCCTGATGGATGGAGTTTATATTTTTCTCTCCTCCCTGGCCATCTGACCTTGGCGTTTGCTTATTAAACTGGATATTTAATAATAAATAATAATTCTTTGCATTTATATAGTGCTTGTCTCACTACATGGTCTCATTCTACTAGTCTCTAATAGCCCTTTACAAAAATTGCATTTTAGTTACTTTTTAATAACTCCTAATGAAGTAAATATGATTGTAAAACACTTACTTTTGTGTATGAAAATGTGCTATGTATAGAAATGTTGTTTTTACCTCAAAGCCATCAATGTTCCCGAAAGAAAATACAAATGAGTAAATTAACAAGCAGATGAGATTTCTTATCAAGGTATAACTGAAGGATCAAACAGTAACGGAATAAGCAGCTAGAAAGACAACTGGCCACGAGTAAGCTAGAAATGAAAGGAGACATTTTTATTATACAAGAATAGACAGTTTAGAAAACAAATCATAAAACGAAGTAAACAAAATAAAGGAGGTGGTATTGAAATGCTGGAAGAGGCAGCAGCATCTCTAAATGATCAAATTGTAAACTTCTCAAGATCTTGAGGATCAACTAAGCACAGTTCAAGAATGAATACCTTAGAGATACAATTCGCTAGAATTCCTAAAGGTGTGAAATCAGACAAACCAGCTGCTGACCAGTGGCTGCCAGTTTGCTGTACGTGCTGCCAGTTACATTCGGTGACACGCGAACATGAAGGCACAAAACGATGAGAATGGTGTAACGTGCGTAGTGTCAATTCTAAAGATACGACAGAGCACTTTATAATTAGATTTCAATTAATTATCAACTAGCGACTTCTGCTTTTGCTTACAAATGAAGCAGACACTCTCGTGTTATGGGTTGAATTAACCTGCCTATTTATTTTGTCTCTGGTGCCCATGGGTATAGTTTAGGATAGCCCCCTCGCCATCACAATGTATAGTATACACTTACAGATCAATGAACGGGTGGTCCAAGTCTCTGCACAGTCCCTATAAAAAGTATTCACCTACTTGGAGGTTTTCTCATTTTATTGTTATACAACACTGAATCACAGTGGATTAAATTTAGCTTAACCAAATACAGACTGTTTAATATGAAACTGAAAACAGGCCTCTGCAAAGTGCCAGTCAGACAGTCACTTTCCAACCCACTATATCCTAACACAGGGTCACGGGGGTCCGCTGGAGCCAATCCCAGCCAGCACAGGGTGCAAGGCTGGAACAAATCCCAGGCAGGGCACCAACCCACCGCAGGACACGCACCCACCCACACACCAAGCACACACTAGGGACAATTTAGGATCGCCAATGCACCTAACCTGCATGTCTTTGCACTGTGATCTCAGTTAATTACAAATATAAAACATAAGTTAATTGATCGCATTAAGTATGTGACACACATCATTATGGTTTTAGACGTCACAGGATTAGTTCAATGGAGACCAACTGTCTGGAGTTTCAATTGATTGTAGTATAAATGCACCTAATCTGGGAGGTCCAACTTGTGCCATGACGCTATGGTGGTCTAACAAACACAATGAAGACAAAAGAACATACTAAGCAACTCCATGAAAAGGTGATTGAAAAGCACAAGCCAGGGATGGATGCATGAAAAGTATCCAAGTCACTGAATATCCGTTGGAGTTCAACTGGATCAATCGTGGAGAAATGGAAAGGATATGGCACAGCAGTAAATCTGCATAGAGCTGGCCATCCACACACCCAGAAGTAGACTTATAAAGGGGGGCAGCAAGACCTCATGGGCACTACGCATACCATGCACAGTCTGTCTTACTTTAAAGGTTTCTTTTCCTTTTTTAAAGTAAAACTGCTCCCCTACTGCCCCCAATGGATTCAGCCACAGAACTGGTGTGCATTATGTATGGTATAAAAGTTTCATAAAAGCTTTCATCTTACACAGAAGTTACAGTATAAAAATAAGAGGTACACTTTTTTTTTAGTTGTTTTTATTTTTTCATATATCCATCTGTGAAGAGTGAAAAATAATTAACAAAAAAGTTTGACAATTCTACTAAAAGACCCAAAATAGAAAACAGAAATTACCAGGCTCTGCTGACTGGCTGTCTGAAAACTGCTGCCTGCCACTTCTACGCAGAACAGCAAAAATAAACCTGCCTACTTGCTTTTTTTTTCCTTTTAGTTCCAACGTCAACTGTGCCATGACAACGAACAAAAAGAGTACTCAAACACAGGCTTTCACTAGGATATTTAAATGGATTTAAAGAGTGCTCATTAAACGGTGATGCATGGACAAGATTCACGGCACTTTGTCTCTGTGCCACCACCCACTGCCTACCCCTTCATGGAGGGGTATATGGAGTAGAGTGCATTAAAATAACATTCATAGACACATTCAGATCAGGACTGCATTACAGGAATATTCACAGATAAATGCAGTGTGTGCAAAAATGTGGAAACAGAGCCGATCACCTTTAGAACTAGGCACAATCTTTCACATTTGTGAATACTCTCATTTATTTTATCCTATTGATAAAGACTACGGTAAGAGCTGTCGTGCAACTCTAATGTCTCGGTGTTAAGACAAATTCTTCACTGGCAATTAGCTGAAATCATTTTCATTTTTTTAAGATGTGCACGCAAGGTTAAGCCGCGTAAGCGTCGAGTTTGTCACCTCTTCATTGACTATGACTATAAAATGAAATAGCTTTGCTTTTTATAAAAAAACAAGGTTTCCTTGGCCTTTAAAAAAATAGTTCACAGTTGTCATGGTAACATGTGCTAGAAGTCAGCTCTACATCATCTTCATAATTGTGTGAGATTTGTGGAAAACAGGTTTTATTTTATTTTGAGGTTGCAGATAGAAGACCCTCCAGAACAAAGACTATTATTAAATGCCATCTGTTGAAAAGAGACTGCAGCTGTGTGCGAGTTTTTTTTTTTTTTTCCTCCAAAATCAGTGCGGATATGCCCAGAATGCTAATACTTGTTTACTAACTGAAGTGCTCCACTGTAACAACAATCTTTCGAGGTAATAAATAAGAAAAAGTCAATGAACTGAATTTAAAATGAAACCCAAACCTCAGCAATAAATGTGCACATTGCAGCCTACAATTTGAAAAATGCAACACTGTCATAACCAGAGCTCTCTGTTTAAAAACCAAAAAAAAAACAGCTCCATAATTTAAGTCGTTTTTTTTTTTTAATGCATTACCTAAAACATCAAGAAAGGTTTCCAAAAAGTAAAGTTTCTGCTAGAACAGGAAATGCCTTAAATGGCAAAATGCTGCTTTAGAGGAAGGTAATGTAGTTATTTACTGAATGACTTAGCTGTTGTTAAAGGTTTAGCTCAAGATAGATAGATAGATAGATAGATAGATAGATAGATAGATAGATAGATAGATAGATAGATAGATCATACAGTATCTATAACATATACTGTATTCACTATATAAACTGAAAAGGAACAACCTGAGAGGAAGTTTACAGCAGTGCAGCCTACTCCCATGACTGCATTAGTCACTGTTGCTGACATTCCCGGCTCTGAGGTGTATCAGAAAACAAGTCTGTCAGGCAGGAAGTTTACCGCAGGCAACAGAAATTGTGCAAATTCTATTCTTAAAAAGATGCACTAGCTGGTGAAAAGAGGCAGTCGGTTTTACAGTGACGTGGTGATAACAGACAGCATTAATGGGAAGTGGAGGTGGGTCTCCCTTAGTAGCAAGTACTATAGCTGTGTCACAGTTTCAGTTCTCATTTTTCATTTTATACTTATATTTTTTAATGAAAATACTTAGTAGAAGAGTGAACTTTTGTAAGAATGCATTTTTCTTAGTTCTTTTGTGATGACACTACAATTGGAGGGATGGCAGTGTCCTTATGTTGATGCCTCTTTTATCCTGTTCCTTGTGTTTTGTGGTGGTGTCCCCACAACTGGTGGATAACACCTGCTCATCACTGCAAGAGGTTGCCCTCAACCCTACCAATGTAGGGGCAACCCACAGTTCCTTGCAGTTCATTTTGAATGAACTTGGAAGTTAGTGAGCATTTCTTTGTGATTTTTTATGACTTATTGGGTTTTTGACCACTCTTCGAATTTCATACTGGGGCTGTATTCGCCTTGGATTGCCTTTTGCTGAGCTTATGTTTTGTATGGAGCATTCTTGTGAAAAATAAACCTTTTATTTTATAAAGAATCTGTGTTTGCACTTATTACTGCCAGGTTTGACTATAATATCTCCCTCTAGTGGGCATTTTTGGAAGTTTTTGGGATAGAAATGATTTGGAACCCTCGCGTTTCTTGAGACCTTGCTTCTCTGTCGCTCTCTTTGCCTATATGCACCACCCTAATCGCTCTTCCTACCATTACACTAAACTCAAATGTGCTTCTGGCTTCAAGTAGGATAAAACTCCTCCCATGATCATCTTTTGGACCGGGGTGGTCTGACATTTGTAACAAACTTGCTTGTTCTTTCTTCACCATGAGATGGCCATTGTCAAAAATATACTGTAACTAGCAAATGAAGTAGTGTGCTAAAGAAGTTATGAAAAAGAAAACATTTTAAAAATAATGTAACATGATTGTCAATGTAATTGTTTTGTCACTGTTATGAGTGTTGCTGTCATCAAGGATTTGATTATCATTATTTCTTTCAATCAGGTTCATATTTGGAGGACGTGTTGTGTTCAAGTTGCATTCCACGTTTGTCATACTCGTGAATTTAAGATGTTTAACAGGCATTCCCGGAATTAAGTTGTGGATTTGCCTGCGAATACTTTGTGGCAGCGTGTCTATGAACTTAATTTAAACTTAAGCTTTACACCTTGCTTTCCTATTGATATGTCTACAAAGGCTTGTTCAGCTTCAGAGGGTTGTTCCTTTCTTACTGCATCAATAAACAGCTCGTCTTCCTCTTTATCTGAGACATTAGACACTGCATGCACGGGTTTACCTTTCACAGTCCTGCAAACTTTAGCGAAGTGGTTCAATTTACCACATTTTTTACACTGTCTTTCTTTAGCTGGACATTGACTTTTTCCACCGTGTGCTTTGTTTCCGCAGTAGCTACACTTATGAATATGCTTGTATGCGTTACTCGCTTCATATTCTTTTGCTGCCTTCTCAATTGTGTAATGCGTTTTTTGTTCAGCACTCTTTGGAGCTCTTGCTTGTTCTCTGCGTACTGCGTTTACAGTCAGTTTACGTGAGCCGCTCAGAGTACATGCATCGAAGGTTCTCAGCTGTGCTTGTGCTATCTCGTGCGATCTTGCGATGTCCACAGGTTTAATTAATGTTAGCTCAGACCCGGCACTTAAAAGTTTCTCTTGCACTTTCACTGAGTTTGTGCCAAATACTATTCAATCCCTGACTATCTCATCTTCGTTTGCATAAGCACAGTCCTTCACCAGCAATTTTAACTCCATTACAAAGTGATCAAAAATCTCGTTAATACCCTGCGTCTTCTCATTAAACTTGTATTTCGCAAATATCGTATTCGCCTTAGGCATGACAAACGCCTCAAAACAGTCATAATAAGTTTTCAGTACCTTGGCTTCCTCCTGGGTGAGAGTCCATGTGTTAAAAATGTCTCTTCCTTTTTCGCCAGTCCACAGGAGCAGGTAGCTGCATTTCTCACTCTCGTCTTTGCCTTTTAGCGGGCCAGAAAACATGAGCTCCACGTGCTGTCGGAACTTTTTCCATTCTCCCGGCAGGTTAAGAGAATCCCAGTCAATTGGTGGTGAGGGAACTCCAACAAAATCCATGACTGACCTCTATTCTGACACCATGTCTTGTTTTCGCAAATTGTGAAAAATGAAATGATGGCGAGACTTTCTTTTAAAGTATGTAGGGGAACTTTTTTTATTACAGCTTTTACATTCACGGCATCCGTGCTCTAAAGTAACTTCCATAATAGTAACCTTGAGGTCCCTTTTTTCGGTGCCTTCCTGATGACATAGGTGCCTAAACCATGCCTGATAATAATACATTTCAATGACATATAAATATTACAGTGATCACCTCGATAGACATCTCACCACCCAAATTGCTACTCGTGAATTTAAAATGTTTAACAGGCATTCCCGGTATTAACTTTTTGATTTGCCTGCGAATATTTAGCGGCTGCGTGTCTATTGGATTGCTGCTGAAGGACGGCCTTATATAGGCAGGCAGCCAACTACGTGGGAGGCGTGGTGATGGGGGATGCAACTCCGCCTCACACGGCGACCAAGCTGCAGGCTATGGCCATATATATGTACGTAGGTAGGATTCAGTTATGACCGTTATGTGTAGAATTTCGAAAGGAAACCTGCTTAACTTTTGTAAGTAAGCTGTAAGGAATGAGCCTGCGAAATTTCAGCCTTCTACCTACACGGGAAGTTGCAGAATTAGTGATGAGTGAGTCAGTCAGTCAGTGAGGGCTTTGCCTTTTATTAGTATAGATAGTAGTTATGCTGAAGAGTACTTGTCTCTTGTCACTCCTTCCTGATTGCTCCATGACATGGGCAATACAAAGGTGGAAAACTACAAGGAACTAGTTGAGGAGCTTCTTTCTGCCTGCATAGCACATTTCCTACACTCTCATTTGGATTTTTTACCTGTGATGAACATGTTGAGAGGTTCCACCACGACACCACTCAGATATAGAGATTGTAAAGGTCAACTCTGACACAGACAGGCGTAGGACTCAAATTCAAGCAAATGTGAGTTTTATTTTCTTTTTTACCTTGTGGGCAATGCCTTACCCGTTGTCATAAGCTCAACACGGTCCCAAACACAACACAATACTCTTTTCTTTTTCTCCTGCACTCCTCCCAGCAAACTTCGTCTCCCTCCTCCCAACTCTGGCTCCCGGAGTGGTGTCTGCTGGGTATTTTTATAAGGCACCCGGAAGTGCTCCAGGTGCTGTTGCCCTACTTTCAGAAGAGCTGCTCTCCAGGGCTCAGCAGCTGTTGCAGCACCCCGTGGTGGCACCCCCGGATCCCAACAAGGCTGTAAACAACTCCAACTCCCATGAAGCCCTGAGGGCCGGCACTGCTGTAACCTAGGGGGGCTGCCATCTAGCGCTCTGGGGAAGGGAACACTCTGGGTAGGTTGGCTCCCTGGGTCCTTACAGTGTGGCGGCGACCCGGCCAAGCAAGGGTCCCAGCCCTCCGTCACAAGATGTTATTGTGGAAAATGAAGAAATAGCCTATTGTAGCAGACATCTGTTAAATCCATCTGTCAATCCATCATGGAACATCTTCATAGGATTTTAAGAGAAACAAACTACCAAGTGACTACATTGTGCAAGTGTCAATTATATGTGACTTATATGTAAAATATATTTATATTATTATATATTATATATATATATATATTTATATTATTATATTATATATATATATATATATATATATATATATATATATATGTTTTAAAAACTAATTGTCAGATTTGGCTTCAGAATACCTAAATTCATAAGAATCACCAAAACATTTTGACAACAAAAAAAATATGTATTTTTTGCCAACCACCATAAATGGATAGTTTTATAACACTGGCTGTCAAACTCAGTCCTGAGGACTCCACATGACTGAATGGTTTTGATGAAAGCACCTTCTGCTTGGACTCCTGGCCTGATTAATCAAACTGTTATGTCTTTTTTTTCCAGTTTTTGAAGTTAATGTAGAAATTACAAAACTAAGATTATTTTTTTATTACAGTGTACTAATCAGTTACTTTATGTAACATGCGGATAATTTAGTGATGCTTTTTTAACTTGAGTTTTAAGATTTTCATCATCATAGCAATTTGTATTCTGGTTTTCTAGGTGTTTTTGTTTTTTAATTCATTATTCATTAATCAGCTGTGCTAATCATCTAAGGCGGGTTGAAATCTAAGTTATCAATGTAGACTTCACGCATGCAATGCATCTGTCTCTGTTATATGCCCTTTGGTATAGGATTTGTTAAAGCAGTGGTTATGTCTTCAATGCGCCATCTGTTGGAATGACAAATGCAATGCATTTTATAACTACGATGCGCCATCTGTTGGAATGACAAATGCAATGCATTTTATAACTAAAAATGTTTGTGATGTGCCATCTTTTGGATTGATAGAGACATAACAACCTGAACAACACAGATAGACAAAGTGGCACTTATCCTTTTTTTAGGGAGGACTAGCTGTGCTACTATTGTACGATGGGCTGAAATCTAAGTAATCAACGTAGACCTCACTGTTAATGTTTGGAGCGTACCATGCAAGGTATATGCCATTTGGTATGGGATTCATAAAAGCAGTGGTAATGTTTGTGATGCGGCATCTGTTGGAATGACAAATGCAATGCATTTTATTACTAAAGATGTTCATGATGCATCATTTTTTAGATTAACAGAGACATAGCAACAGGACAGACACACAAACACTTATTCTTTTATTAAGGTGGACTAGCTGTGCTACGCATGCAAGATGGGTTGAAATCTAAGTAATCAACGTAGACCTCAGCATTAATATTTTCAGTGCAGTGTGAAAGACCACCTGTTGGGTAGCAGAGACATAGCAAATGGACGGACACACCAGACAGATACACAGACACATATTTTTGTTCAAGTGAATAAGCATGTTAGAATGTCTGATGCTTGTGTAGTTGTAGTCTTTCATTATTTAGTGTCATTTGCCTGAGTGTCTTCCATGATTTTTCTTAATTGTAATTATTTGGATAATTTTAAGGAAGCAAACTACACAGAAAAATGCAAATCAATAGTTACAGCTTTAAAGCTATAGCAAAAATAGACATACTCCTACATGTCTTATAAACGTCTTTAAAAATCATATTGCTGTGCTTTTCTGAATGCAGAATAAGAGAAGAGAAAAAGACCACCCAACTAAATACAATTTATTTTTGTATAGCCCAAAATCACACAATGGGCTTTAAAAGGCTCTTCCTTTTGACAGCCCCCCAGCCTTGACCCTCTAAAAAGACAAGGAAAAACTCCCAAAAAAAAAAAACCCAAGTAGGGAAAAAATGGAAGAATCCTTGGGAAAGGCAATTTAAAGAGAGACCCCCTTTCCAGGTAGGTTGGGAATGCAGTGGGTGTCAAAAAGAAGGGGGTCAATACAATACAATACACAGAACAGAGCACAACTAATCCTTAATACAGTATAAAAATAAAAATATTACAAGTACAAAGCAGAAGTTAACAGTAGATGATATCCATCCATCCATCCATCTTCCAACCCGCTGAATCCGAACACAGGGTCACGGGGGTCTGCTGGAGCCAATCCCAGCCAACACAGGGCACAAGGCACCTATCACATAATATTATTTGGATTTGTTTAGAGTCCTGGAGACCCCAGACATCAAGCTGCCTCCCTCTATTGGCCATTCCACAGTTGAATCAGTGCTGGTCCAGGCAATCCGATCAAAGGACCCCTCTACCCCATGATTTCTGCACTCCTCCATTAGGGATGACTTTACCTTAGGCAGGTAAAACAACTTGGCAGGTGGGCCGTGGCACCAAGTGCCACATTTGAGTACTGAGAAGAGAAACAGAATAGGTGAGGTTAGTAACAAATTGAGACAAGTTACAGATACAATGACTGACCGATTGTAACCTGCAGCTATGTGGGACCCTCAGGACTGACTTTGAGCCCCACTGTTTTATATTACACATCTTTTTTATAGAATTTTTCAGAAAACAAAAATGAATCTACTGTATAGCTGATTTGAAGGTTACAGTAGGCTACAGATTTCTGAGGACTCCCTCTTTTAGGAAGTTACATTATGAAAAATAGCAAATGTGTTATAATTGTTGGCTTTGGTTCGTCCATTAAAAACTGACATTTCCAGTGCTAAAAAACTAATAAAGTGATACAAGGAGAAACTATCATTAAAGTGACTTTCTCTTTAAATAATTAATAATGCTCTTCCACAATCTGATCAAGAATAGAGGTCCATACAACCTCACCGTGATCTTGTGTACATATATAACCATGCAACACCAGAGAATCTCTTCAGCCTCCAGCTCATCTTCTCAAATGTCTTCCAGGAACAGCCTACACTTAAAACATTTCTCAAATTATTTCTTTAATTAGTTTCTATTAGCCTTCTGTCTAGCCAGAAAGAGACGTCTTTTTCTTTTTCAAAATGGCTTGGCTCTATGCTTCCTATCAACTGGAACTGGCTGACTCGACTCTTTTTTCTTTCAGCTGACAGGACCATTTGAAAACTAATCTATATTTCATGGAAAGCTGAATTTCAGATGCTCCACATGTATAAACTAAAGTAATCAAAAAGAAGCAAACACTCTACACTACAGATCTTTTTCTACCTGTCATGGATGTGAGGCTGTGATAATTTCAACTCCAGGTGAATTTATCCTTCACTTTTGTTGCTGTATTTTTATGTGCTCGATGGAGCTTTGTTTGCTTCTGCTGACTGATCAACATTTTCCTCCGTGTGAAGCATAAATCTATCACGTGTAAGAATAGTGAAGAGAGTAAGAAAAGAAAAATAAGGTTAAACAAATTATTTTTAAAAAGAGGATGCAATGCATCACTATGACTTTTTTATCTGAACACTAATTATCATGGAATGTAACCCAAAGAATGTTCAATACATATGTTTTTTTTTTATTAATGTAATTTCCATAAACCTTATGAATGTATGAAAGTTACATCACAATTTATTATGGAAAGATGACATTAATGGTCTGGTAGTAAAAAGTACTTCATAATAAAATGTACATACAGCACCCAGATTTTTAAATCCAGGTTAGGTCAGGTCAGGTTGGGGAGTGTGCACCGGTACAGCGCATTGCCACATGACAAAATAGCACAGGATCCTGGCTGGCAACCCCTAGGCAGACATGCGGTTCAATCCCACCCTCCGGAAATGACCCTCTATCTGCAGCCAGGTGTTACATGGGGGTCCCCTTGGCCTGATCCAGCCACTCAGGTCCTCAACAGTGAAGATACTTATGAGCTGGATCACCCTTGGGTATCGCGCCACATGGCTGTAGTGCTGTAACTGACACTCCCTTACAATGCAGGTAATGTGCCTCACTCACTCCATTTTCAAGTATAACTGAAGAAACACTGATTTTAAATTTAAAACATATCGATAGATAGATAGATAGATAGATAGATAGATAGATAGATAGAAATGTTTATTTTAAATATACTGTAAAATTTTCAGCTCTCAATTATTGATTCAGATGACAGCCCTCATCTGACAAAGCCTCACCCTGAGCTACGGCTAACAGATGTGCTAATATATGTGTGTTATACACCATAGCTAAACATTCCCAGTCGTATGATGGAGACCATTGACGTACAAGAAGGATTTCAGCACAATGAAGTAAATCAAAGTTTGTTCTTCATAGCTAAAGTAGTTTGACATATCTACTATGAACAGAAGAATGTGATTTCCACTTTATACAGTATTAAAGCCCACAAAGACGGAATAATAAGTAAATTATAACAATGTCTAATCAAAAATTGCAATTTTATCATATTTTGACTCAAAGATTCTGATAATGTTGTACGATGGGGGTCTCTTTATCATTCCCAAACTGAAATAAAAGGGTAGAACTTGTCAGGTGATAGGACAGGCATGTCTACGTAATTTCTGGTTGACCAGTTATTTAAACTGGGCAGGGATACCATGCAGAATACACTACTTAAAATGCAGAACACTGCACTCCAAAAA
Organism: Polypterus senegalus; assembly: GCF_016835505.1. Classification (NCBI taxonomy): domain Eukaryota; kingdom Metazoa; phylum Chordata; class Cladistia; order Polypteriformes; family Polypteridae; genus Polypterus; species Polypterus senegalus. The sequence continues at coordinate 49,661,818 of NC_053157.1, forward strand.
TGACTGAAAAATTTAAATAAATGCCATGTTCCCAGCAGCACTTTTGAGCTTTAGGTGGAACTATAGTAAGACAAAAAAAGGACTGGCATGAATGAAAGTCAGACAAACCTATAAGGATATTGACGTGTGTGTGAGAGAGAGACGATGCTGACAGACATTAAATACCTTCTGAAACAAAAATAATATTTGTTGAATGTAAGGGATAAAGAAACGTCATCCATTTTGTCACCTAATGGAACTGCTCACATGGATAAAAAGGAAAATCACATTTCACCATTGCTACTTCAAAGTATTATTTTCCTAGTCCCAAAAAACTCACACAAACAAGATTAAGGGCATTTCATGTTGTTTTTTTTTTTTTTTTCTTAATTAATGCAGCTCATAACAAATACATTAAAGTGAAAGTGAACAGATTAAATTATTCTAATGGCACTGCAAATGTTTACTTCTACTTTATTCATTTATTTGCTACGGAAGTGCCATCTTTTATTATGGCAAAGTGTAGTACATGTAAAATGTGGCCATTTAATTCTTAATTCAACCTTTTTCAAATGCACTGATACTTGCACTATAATAATTTGTTAGGAAGCTACACAAACAATACTAAAGAAAGAAATTTAAAAATTGTAACATTTTAAGATTAACAATATTGTATAAAAATATAATTCAATCAATTAATCTTTTTAAACTAATTTTTTTGACTTTTTTGTTCCTAAAAATCACTTTTCTGTTACTGTCTAATAATTCAGAGAGTTTCCTTTATGTTTCTCAACACTGATGCTGTTTATCTGTGCTGCACTCTGAGTGGTTTGAGTAAGAAGACCTTGGAGTGTTTATTAATAACAAACATGTTGTGCCGTTGAACTGGAAATTCAGAATTTTAAAATGGCTCTGTGTGAGGCCCCTTCTGAGACACCCTTCCTAGAGCTGCTTTTTGCCTTGCACCTGATATTTAACTGAGAAAGGCCTACACTGTCTTACACCAACTTTAAATTTATAATTATGCGTCAAGATTTATTCTAAGTTAATAATCTGTTTTTGTTTTGCCATGCTCATGAAAGGCACTTTAACCTCCAAAGCCCTTTTTTATCATTGGTCATGTCATGTTATTTTCTAACCTGCTTAGTCCTGAACAGGGTCGTTGGGGGGTGCTGAAACCTATTGCAGCCAGCATAGGGCGCAAGGCAGGAACAAACCCTGGGCAGGGTATCAATTCATCTCAGGGCAAACACACACTCAACCAAACACACACTAGGGCCGGAGACAAGGGATACATGGGACATGAACCCTGGTCTCCTTGGTTTACATGTACACCTTACAGTACTTACTGTACTTTGTTTAACATACACTTACCACCCATGTCCTTACTAATGACTAGCTACATTTTCTGTAAGGAGTTAAGATTCACAATGCAATATCTTAACAATGACTGAGGCTGGCTGCCCTAGTTTCCACTACAGTAAGGACCAAGTCTCGGAGTACCTTAGCAAAGACCAAGAGCCACTACAAGAGCTCTGCCCTTGCCAAGTTACAGGACACAGCCTGTTCCAAAATCGCTTGACAGGACTGAACTTACGAATGCATTTGCAAAGGTCAAGTGCCACTGTATAACCATCCACATTCCTTAAACTACCCACTTCAAAATCAGTCTGTCTTAAACTTTATATACTAATTAAGACCAATAGGATATAAAAAAATAAAAGTCAAAAACTGAACAGCTGGTCATATCAGCTAGGCTGGCAAACACCCTTACAGTATTAAATTAAATACTGTGGTAAACTAGTAAATTAAACGATTTTAAAATCAAGTTTATGATATTTTAATGACAAAATAAACTATGTAATTAAAGTGGAAATTTCGAGATTAATGTTGACATTTCAAGCTTTTTTTGCAACTGTGTCCCTATTTTTTGTCTTTTCTCTGTACCCTAATAAGCTTCCATATGACTCTCAGATGGTGGGCTATGACTTGCCTTTTCACGGCGACTTTGATATCTGCCAACTTCTTTTTTATTTCAGGCACTGTGCGACTTTGTAAACTTGAACTTTCAAGTTTCTACAACACTCTACTGTATGTCACTCGATCAACTTCCTTTTGTTGTTTATACCACTGTTTAAACCAACAAATAGTATGTTTCTCCTTGCCTCCACTTGGTATTAACTGAAATTCTTCTATTTTCCCCCGTGTTTTTGGCCATTCAACAGCTGAGGATTTTATTTATTAAATTAAAGAAAAGATATACTGATCTGCCTTGTGGTTGAGTATGTAGACAACATGGCACAGTTCAGTTCAACACATCGCAGCAAAGCAGCATATTCGGGATTAAGAGCCTGATTTGAACTTTGACCAAAAAGACTACTTGTTCTAAATATGCTGTCACTCTTGTTAGAAATATACATATGTGTAAGAAACGAGAAATTTGACCTTTTGATGGATGCTGATGTAGGAGAGTGTTCAGTCCTTGTACTTTTGGATTTTATTACAGCATTTGATACTGTAGACCATACACTTGTAATTAATAGGATAAATCATTGCATGGGTATCTCTGGGACTACCTTAGACTGGTTTGCTTCTTATTTGGCAGAAAGGAGATTCTCAGAGTGGGTGAGTACATGTCAGACCCAGAATCATTGTCGTGTGATGGGATCTGTTCTTGGGCCAGTGTTATTTTCCTTATAAAGGCTCCCTTTAGCTAGAATTTTAAGTTCTTTTAAGGATATTTTATATCATATTTATGGTGACGATATTCAGCTTCCATAGGTTATCTACCTTGGTTGAATGCCTGAGTGAAGTTAAAAAATGGCTAGCTGTTAATTTTTTTACAGCTCAGTTCTAAAAAAAAAAACTATGGTTTTAATTATTACCCCATTAAATATGTACACCGAGATCAGTCTCAGGTTATTGGCTGATTCACTCTCCTTTAAATCTTGTGTCCGGAACCTGGGTATTATGATTGAGCAGTCTGTAAATCTTGAATTCTCATGTTAGGTCCTTATGTTAAATATTATCACGCATGTATGATTGGGAGATAGATTATGGGCTCTGATGATGGCAGGGTTTGCCACAGTTTGCTAATGCCTTCTCTTCCTCTCTCTGAAAAATGGAAAACTGCCATTCCACATCTGATGTGTCTTCCATTGTTTAAACTCCTGGACCCATCCCTTCCTGCTGGGAAGCCATATGACCAGCAGTAAGTCCATCTTGGAGTTAGTTCTGTTTTGAATTAGAGTCTAATTGCATGCATACCTTTAATTTTACGGGGTCACCAGGGTGGTGCCCCAAACCTTTCACATTGTTGTGTCACCCATATATATATATATATATATATATATATATATATATATATATATATATATATATATATATATATATATATATATACACACACACACACACATATACAGTTAGGCCCATAAACATTTGGACAGAGACAACTTTTTTCTAATTTTGGTTCTGTACATTACCACAATGAATTTTAAATGAAACAACTCAGATGCAGTTGAAGTGCAGACTTTCAGCTTTAATTCAGTGGGTTGAACAAAAAGATTGGATAAAAATGTGAGGCAACTAAAGCATTTTTTAACACAATCCCTTTATTTCAGGGGCTCAAAAGCAATTGGACAAATTAAATATCTGGAAATAAAATGTTCATTTCTAATACTTGATTGAAAACCCTTTGCTGGCAATGACAACCTGAAGTCTTGAACTCATGGATGTCACCAGATGCCAGGTTTCCTCCTTTTTAATGCCTTGCCAGGTCTTTACTGCAATGGCTTTCAGTTGCTGTTTGTTTGTGGGCCTTTCTGTCCGAAGTTTAGTCTTCAACAAGTGAAATGCCTGCTCAATTGGGTTAAGATCAGGTGACTGACTTGGCCATTCAAGAATTTTCCACTTCTTTGCTTTAATAAACTCCTGGGTTGCTTTGGCTGTATGTTTTGGGTCATTGTCCATCTGTATCATGAAACACCACCCAATCAATTTGACTGCATTTAGCTGGATTTGAGCAGACAGTATGTCTCTGAACACCTCAGAATTCATTTGGCTGCTTCTGTCCTGTGTCACATCATCAATAAACACTAGTGTCCCAGTGCCACTGGCAGCCATGCAGGCCCAAGCCATCACACTGCCGCCACCATGTTTTACAGATGATGTGGTATGCTTTGGATAATGAGCTTTTCCACGCCTTCTCCATACTTTTTTCTTGCCATCATGCTGGTAGAGGTTGATCTTGGTTTCATCTGTCCAAAGAATGTTTTTCCAGAACTGTGCTGGCTTTTTTAGATCTTCTTTAGCAAAGTCCAATCTAGCCTTTCTATTCTTGAGGCTTATGAGTGGCTTGCACCTTGCAGTGCACCCTCTGTATTTACTTTCATGCAGTCTTCTCTTTATGGTAGACTTGGGTATCGATACGCCTACCCCCTGGAGAGTGTTGTTCACTTGGTTGGCTGTTGTGAAGGAGTTTCTCTTCACCATGGAAATGATTCTGCGATCATACACCACTGTTGTCTTCTGTGGACGTCCAGGTCTTTTTGCGTTGCTGAGTTCACCAGTGCTTGCTTTCTTTCTCAGGATGTACCAAACTGTAGATTTTGCCACTCATAATATTGTAGCAATTTCTCGGATGGGTTTTTTATGTTTTCACACTTAAGGATGGCTTCTTTCATCTGCACGGAGAGCTCCTTTGACCGCATGTTGTCTGTTCACAGCAAAATCTTCCACTTGCATGCACCACACCTCAAATCAACTCCAGGCCTTTTATCTGCTTACTTGATAATGACATAACGACAGACTTGCCCACACCTGGCCATGACATAGCTTTTGAGTCAATTGTCCAATTACTTTTGAGCCCCTCATATTTTTATGCAATCTTTTTGTTCAACCCACTGAAGTAAAACTGAAAGTCTGCACTTCAACTGCATCTGAGTTGTTTCATTTAAAATTCACTGTGGTAATGTACAGAACCAAATTTAGAAAAAAGTTGTCTCTGTCCAAATATTTATGGACCTAACTGTATATATACACACATATACTGTATATATGGAAGCAAAGGTCTGTGATATTGTCTGCATATTTGTAGCTAGAGATACACAAAGGGAGAAAATGAGTCACGTATCTTAAAATATATATACTGTATATATATATATATACTGTATATACTGTATATACGGTATATATATATATATATATATATATATATATATATATATATATTGCCACACATGTGCGATTAGGAGGAAGCAGAGTGGACCAAGTGGAGGTAATTACCCACCAGGCCAAGGAGTGGCAGAGTGCGTTAAACCTAGTTCTGTTGTTTCTGCAGGCCAAATAAGGGAAAACCTATCTGATTTAACTTCAACAATATCACTTCCGGTTCCGGTGCCAAGAACAACATAATTTCCAGTTCCAGCCTCAGATGACATCACTTCCGGTTTTGACTTTTAAACCACCATCATCTTACAACTCAAGTCAGTTCATTTTGGAACTTACCCATAGCACATTTTGCCTACTTCAATACCTTTTGCAACAAGGGACAATATTCGGGTGGCTGCCCCGAACCTTTTTTTGTGTGTTGAGACTGATTCTTTCACAATATATTAAGACTCCGGCATCCCCCGAACCCCCCAACTGCACAATGCACTGAAACTCTGTTAAAACATGCAGGAATTGGTTGTCCATTGCTGGTCAACTGCAAGTTTGCAGGCTCACTGAGTAAAGTGTCTGTCGCCCGGTGGTTGATATGGGGAACATTTAAAACCAGCCACTGACCTGGCCGTGTGCTCACTTTTGTTAGTCTCTCCTCCAGAATGAGCCCTATGGATAAAGGAGGCTATCTGTTCTTTTAATCTAAAGAAGGAAGCTAATGTAGGATGACTGTCAGTGTCACAGCTTACCTGCTTTGTATCTGAGTGCTGATGCGACAGATCCCGTTTGGTTAAACGCTTTGAGAATGTTCTTGTCTTCACAACAATAAAGTTGATTTTCTCAGTAACGTGGACTCACATCCTCTCTTGTTGTATATTGTGGCCACCAGGGGGTACACCAGCTCCCCAAACCCATCCCAGACAGACACTAGGCACCAAGTTCAACAACACACACATTTGTTTTATTTTGATGTGGGAAACACTTTCACTTGTTTCCCAAATTCACAGCGCCGTATGCACCAAGCATAATACATAAATAAAGACAGTGCTTTTCTTCTCTTCCTTTCTCTCTGTCTTCTTCCACCTTCACAACTCCTCTGGAAAACGTTGTTCTCTTCCTCCCAACTTTGGCTTCCTGAATGAGGTCAGACGGCTCCTTTTATGCTGCAACTGGGAGCACTCCAGGTGACTCATTAGTGAGGTGTGGAAGTATTCCCAGGTGTGGTAAAACCCCAGAAAGTAGGGCTGTGCAGCTTCTCCTGGCATCCTCCACAGCACCCAACAGGGCTGAGGTGTAGAACTCCAATTTAACTGATGTCCTGTGGGAAACCTAGGGGGGCTACCAGCTAGCCCTCTGGGGAAGATAGTGTCCTGTATATGTCCATTCCTTCAGTCCTTACCTCTGTCATATATATATATATATATATATATATATATATATATATATACACACTGCTCACAAAATTAAAGGAACACTTTAAAGAAACACATTAGATACATCAGATCTCAATATGAAGTTGGATATCTATACAAATAACGACAGGGCAATGTCTTAGGAACAAAAGGATGCCAAGTCTTTTAATGGAAATAAAAGTTTTCTGCCTACAGAGGGCTCAATTGTGTAGACACCCTAAAATCAGAGTGAAATGAAGATGTGGCAGGCTAGTCCATTTTTCAAAAACTTAATTTCTGCTACTCAGTATCTTGTGTGGCCCCCACGAGCTTGTATGCATGCTTGACAACGTGGGCATGCTCCTAATGAGACGACGGATGGTGTCTTGTGGCATTTCCTCCCAGATCTGTATGAGGGCATCCCTGAGCTGTTGTACAGTCTGAGGAGCAACCTGGCGGTGCCTAATGGACCGAAACATAATGTCCCACAGATGTTCTATTGGGTTTAAGTCAGGGGATCGTGAAGGCCATTCAATTGTTTCAATTCCTTCATCCTCCAGGTACTGCCTGCATACTCTTGCCACATGAGGCCGGGCATTGTCGTGCATTAGGAGGAAACCAGGACCTACTGCACCAGCGTAGGGTCTGACAATGGGTTCAAGGATTTCATCTCGATACCTTATGGCAGTCAGAGCACCATTTCCTACGCAGTAGATGTCTGTGCGTCCCTCCATGGATATGCCTTCCCAGACCATCACTGACCCACCACCAAACCTGTCATGTTGAACGACGTTGCAGGCAGCATATCGTTCTCCTTGTCTTCTCCAGACTCTTTCACGTCTATCACAGCTGCTCAGGGTGAACCTGCTCGTCTGTAAAAGTACAGGGCCAGTGGCGGACTTGCCAATTCTGGTGTTCTTGAGCAAATGCCAGTCGAGCTCCACGGTGCTGGGCAGTGAGCACAGGGCCCACTACAGGACGTCCGGGCCCTCAGGCCATCTTCATGAAGTCTGTTCCTGATTGTTTGGGTAGAGACATTCACACCAGTGGCCCTCTGGAGGTCATTCTGTAGGGCACGAGCAGTGCTCAGCCTGTTCCGCCTTGCACAAAGGAGCAGGTATCGGTCCTGCTGATGGGTTGAGGACCTTCTACGGCCCTGTCCAGCTCTCCGAGAATAACAGCCAGTCTCCTGAAATCTCCTCCATGTTCTGGAGATTGTGCTGGGAGACACATTAAACCTTCTTGCTGCAGCATGTGTGGATGTGCCATCCTGGAGAAGTTGGACAACCTGTGCAACTTCTGTAGGGTTAAGGAATCGCCTCATACTGCCAGTAGAGATAATTACTCAAGCCAAAACAAGCACAAGTGGAAAACTAGCCAAAAAAGATCAAGAGGGAGAAACTTGAAATGACCTCCACATGTAAAACCAGTCCTGTTTTGAGGGTTTTCTAATTGTTGCCACTTTAGTGCACCTGTCGTTAAGTCCATGAACACCAATACAGCTGAAAGTGATTAACAATGACCTCAGCTGCTTAACCAACCAGAAAATTATCAGACAGGTTTAATTGATTTCATGCCAGGCCCAATAAAAAGTGTTCCTTTAATTTTTGTGAGCAGTGTGTATATATATATATATATATATATATATATATATATATATATATATATATATATATATATATATATATATTTACTATATTACAAAAAGTTTTCCATTGTCCAGTTTTCCATTGTGTCTGCGTTATTCAGCCTTGACCACTCCCCCACACTGCTCGCCCAATCATTACTCCTACATACACATCCATGACACACTCAGTGCTAACTTGCCCTTCAACGCAGTTGATTATAATGGTAATGCAGAAAAACAAATTATCTATTCAAGAATGTTGAATTTTAAATCGCAATAGAAAAAGAGAAGCAAGAGCTGATAAAAAAACGTCAAAAAAAAAGAAAATTAACAAATTAAGAGCTGCATATAATAAAAATCAAGAACCATGAGAATTGTCCAATAAATGAAAAAGAGAAAAATATCCAGAACAATGTGCGAACAGAAATGCAAAAAAAGCAGCGTTTATAAAATTTAAGGTAGAGGATAGAGTAATTCATAATATTGTTTTTGACGAGGTGTTAATGAAATACATTTTTTTTTACTTTTTATTATGTTAGTTTCCTTTTAACTACATTTTATTATTCATTGGTATTTAAAATACACTGGAGAGGAGAGGTTTGGGACCATCAGCTGATTACAGCGCGTTGCCACAACCACCACAGGGTGAAACACCCGGATTGAGATCTGAGTGCAGCTGTGCAACGGGTGACACCTCAGCACCACAGTAGTTGTAGTGAAATGCTAAAGTAACTGATTTTCTCTCTATAATAACTAAGGACCAAAGTGTCTTCCTCCCGCACACCACAAACTCTTCTATATACCATCTCTTTAAATACAATCACTTTCTCTCACTGCAGAGCACCCTGATGCTGTTTATGATGCCCAGCCATGAGATAGTGGGCGCCAAGTGCCAACTGCTGGGGATTGGTGAGCAAAACGAGCAGGAAGGTGGAACCCCTTAGTATATATTGTGAAGAGTGGTCTGAATGCACCCCTAGAAGACTCCTCCTTTTAAACGGTGGTACATTGTGAACAAATACAGATTTTTTACCTCCTCTTTGCTCGATCTGCAGCATCATCATCATCATCATGCGCAGACCTTCAAAAATTTAAAAGCCTGTATAGCAGCTGTCCTTTTGTCTCACTGCCTTGTCTCTGTTCTCCCCTAGACATCCTCTGCTCCTCTTCAGGGTCCTTTTCTATTTCTAATTTTCTATTCTTTTAATTCAGAGATGGAACTGTCCCCTCTGTCTACACACGGACCTCAATTTACTCCTGAAAGAGACTTATGCTTGTTTGAAGTGTCTGAATAAAGTTCCTGTCTCTATAATCTCCTGTGTGTTTCTGTGCAACTCTGTGACCCAAGTGTGACAATATATATTATAAAGCATGTACACTTTCTCAAAGTCATATATTCTTCAGATGTGCATGTTCCTAGATACACTGGATTCATGACCATCATTCAGTCATCTTCAAGGACTTTATTCAACCTTGAAATGAACTGCTTCACAATCCCATTGTATAATGCATATCACATTTTAAACTGAGCAACAACTGAGATTCTCCTTTGTTCACCTTCCTACCATTAGACCTCTTTATTTCTCGCAAGTGTTAATTCATAAAAGCTAAATATGAATTTGATTAATTCAGATTTTCTTCATCGGTCCAATGTTTCGATGTAACTTGTTGGCTTTTGAAGAGAGGACGTCAGCAAGCTGCCTCTGCTCCTGGCACTGGTTGCCGAGTCAGTCCTACACATGTATTTTTAAGGCTCGTCTTCTTTATTGTGCTCTTGCTGTTTCCTTCCCCTGTGGATGAGTGTTGGGAGGAAGGGAGTGGGGGAGGGGATTGAGTGGGATGCAAATTGCATACACTAAACATTGATAAAATATGTCCTTTTACAGTATATGCTGTGAAAGCAGCTTCATAAAGGCATGTCATGCTACACAGGACTCAACCTATGAATACTTGGATTGTTTAGTATTTTTTGATTGGGGCAATTTCTTGTCATTGTTTCATTTTTATAGCCGGCTATGTGCTACAGTAATGGCGTGCAGTGTTATTAATCATCTATCATCAGCAGTCTTGTTAGCTGCTCCTGTTGCAACTGTTTAGGATATTCATTGCACCTGTTGCAGTAAAATACAGCACAATAATTATTCCTCACCATTGCAGTAAAAGGCAAGTTCATTTTACTCCCACAGGAGAGAATGACAATGTGGAAAGGGAGGATTTATATCTAAATACAGTACTGTGCGGTGTACTGCAGAAGCCCTTAATCTGAGATTTAAAAGAATGTTATAGTATGGATTGTGGCTCCCTCTGTTGGAAATTTGTTTTTTCCTGTCAGCTTTTACTATTTTCTAGTACAGCAAATAAACACGGTAGGTTTCAACACTCCAGTTGAAAAGAGCTACATCTGTAAAGTGCAATATTCTTTTGAAGACCACTTCCAGAATGTGCTGCACAAGTATTTCAATTATAACATTTTGAAAATATTTTTTTAGATCACCTTCAAAGTTGTATGTACCATATTTTGGAGAGGTGCCTGGCTAGCAAGAGATTCCCAGGGTCAAGAGGACCACCAGGTGGGAGATGTCTTTTGAGAAAGATTTAAAAAGAGATGTTGGCGTGGAGAGAGCCGTTAAATAGCCGGTGTGATGAGACAAGATTTGTTGGCGCCTGGTAAACCCTGTCAGGCGTAGTGCCCAGAAAAGTCAGTAGGATTTGGGCCGATGAAGTAATGAAAGAGCAGCAGGCTGGGTAGAAACTGAGGGCAGGTGACCTTCCAGGCATCAAGGAGGCCTGATAATCTTTATAGAGTGAGTGACAGGCCACAAATATTTGGCGGAAGGGTAGAAAATGAGACAGCACATGTTACCAGGTCAAGAGAAGTGGATCCATTTTATTATTTTAAAACTAAGGACTGACAGGAAGCTAAGCATAAATCTCCAACCTATTAATTTGGTCTGAAAAGTACTGGGGTCATGTAGCTTCTTTAACATAGCCCAGATACCACCTGAAAGACTCTGCCCTTTAAAGTCTACTGAGGGGTCATGGGTGCAATGGACACAAGGAGTCTCTACAGTGAATTCTAGCTAGCCATGACCATGGTGGACCCCAGTCTCCTGGGAGTTTCCCTCGAAAAAGAACAAAAGTTTCCTTATGGTACTGGGCAGAGGTGACAGGTTGGACAAATCCTTGAGACATGAGAGAGATAGAAAAGAAAGAAGGAGTGAGGGTGATATTTTGAAGATGAACAAGTGAGAAAGATTTCAACATGTGACCATTATGTGATTTTTAAATTATTTAATTTTCTTACATCAGGAGCATAAAAGAGCGACTTTAGTGCCTTAACTCCTCATTTTGCCCTTATTGGCCCAAGTGTCCTTTTCTTCCATAAGGTCCTAATTGATCACATCTGAGCACACGTGTGCCCGAAAAAAGCACAGATGAGGTAGGTAAGGCTCTCCTTATTATCCCACATGGTGGTGGTTTTCAACCAGTGTGTGCCTTGAGAGCTCCCCAGATGTGCTGTGGAAATAATAGTGTAGCACACCTGGGTCTGAACCTGAAAGGGACAAGCTTCTCAAGTAGATGAGACCTGTCTGAGGATGACAGGACCTCCTGGAGAAGCCAAAATATAAGCAGTTCCACAATTGCTATGTTGCAGACCCAGCACTTAGAGCACTTTGGATGCGTCTCCTGGCTGCTAGAGCCCATTTACCCTGGGCGTGTGGTCGTCAGCAAGTCTCACAGGGCTGGTGAATAGTGGGCATATGAGTTTCCTATGAGGCAGAGGGAGCGGGCAAAGGGATGAAACAGCTGGGAGATACCTGTGTCTGCAAACGCTGATCTTGGAACTGCTTTTCTCCAGGTTCTCCCGTAGTTGGCTCTTCGGACAGTTGAGCATGTAATGAGATATAATGTGTTTGTGCATAATGTGTAAGATAGTGGTGTGCCTTCGAATGTTTTTGGTTACAAAAAGTGTGCCACCACAGAAAAAAAAAGTTGGCAAGCACTGCCATATGCAAATAAAGTGTGGTCACTGATGGTTATAGTTATTATTTCCACAGAAAATATGGTGAGAAGTTGAGCAAAATTACACCTTTTATTGGCTAACTAGAAAGATTACAATATGCAAACTTTCGAGGCAACTCACCACATCCATAATGGCTAACATGGTACAACACCCTAATACAACAAAAAATATATAATACATAATTGTATGCTGGCTTTGTTGATATCTATTATGTTATGATATGGAAGGTAGCTGTAATGTCTGCACATAAGCTACACATATTCAGGATGCTCATAACGCCAGCTTCTCTAGTCAGCTTGTCACTGTTATCAGGTGCTCCCCGCTTTCAAAAAGTCTCAACGATTTATAAAATAACTGTTTTTCACATTACATAGCATTTCCTGCCTCAGCTCAAGCAAAGCAACGTAAAAACCAAGGGGGTTTCTGATAGAGCATGTCCATGTTTGCATGAGTTGGGGACTAGACAGAGACACTTTGCTCAGATCTAAATAAAGAGCTGAGAGCATTTATTCTGCATACACCTACCCTAAGAATTGTGCCCAAGCAACACTGTGTATATTTAAAGAGTTTGACACTAATTGAGTTTTTCCAATGCTTCAAATCTTTGCCACAACACCTGTATCAATGTCAACTGATGAACAAAGTTTTTCCAGTTCAGTTCAGCGCAATTGTGGACAGCTCTCTGTGTAATTTAATTCATTGAAAACTTTTGTATTTTTAAGGAAATTGTATAACCAGAACCAAAAGTACACTAAGTGTTTTATTTTTATTTATTACTACTTATTTTTTAATTTATTATATAAATAGTTTATAAAACCTAATTCTTCTTCTTTTCCTTTGACTGCTCCCATTTGGGGTTGCCACAGTGGATCATCTTCTTCCATATCTTCCTGTCCTCTCCATCTTGTTCTGTTACACCCATCACCTGCATGTCCTCTCTCACCACATCCATAAACCTTTGCTTAAGCCTTTCTCTTTTCCTCTTACCTGACAACTCCATCCTTAGCCCTTTTCCCAATATACCCAGCATCTCTCCTCTGCACATGTCCAAACCAACACAATCTCGCCTCTCTGACTTCCCAACATCCCACCTGAGCTGACCCTCTAATATACTCATTTCTAATCCTATCTATCCTCGTCACGCCCAGTGCAAATCTTCAGCTCCAGCTCTGTCTCCTGTTTTAAGTAGTTCATTTTTTCAAAAATACCTTTCTGAAAATTTTATACTAATCTGTTTTTTGGTGAAGAGTTCTGTTTCTTTGGTACTGTGTCTCTCCGGAAAATCCTTGGGTACCGTTGGTTTGACAAATGAGCAGTTGGCCCATGGAGTCCTGAATGAAGCACATTACCTGCATTGTGAGGGAGCGACAGTTACGGCACTATGGCCATGTAGCGCATTTCTCCGAGGGTGATCCAGCTCGTAAGATCCTCATTGTTGGGGACCCGAGTGGCTGGACCAGGCCAAGGGGTCGCTCATGTAACACCTGGCTGCGGCAGATGGAGGGTCATTTCCGGAGGGTGGGACTGGACCGCGTGTCTGACTGGGGGGTTGCCAACCGGGATCCTGAGTTGTTTTATCGTGTAGTGGGTGCGGCAATGCCATTTACCAGTGCATGCTCCCCAACTTGACTTGACTTGACTTGTTCCATTTCGTGCATTTCAAACTATTAATTTCAAAACAAAATTGTAAATCTTGAATTCTTTTTACAATCCATATAATAAACTAGCCATGTGCGCCCAACTACGTTGCGTGTGTTAAAGTTGTCTGTGAAGTGCTCCCTGTTTAAACGCGGCTGCCAGTCGTGAACTGGGCCCTTCGTCACACAGCATTATGATTTTTTATAAGGGAAACAAAATTACAAAAGAAAACCCTTGGATATTGATTTGATAGGAACGGCCTACTCGGAATCACTGTCCGAATCGTAATTATGTGGTGGTGTAGGAGCATTTCTGCTTCTGTACGTTCACAGTCCGTCTCGTTTTCACGACGCTGTTGTTTCCTCTCACGATCTCTTCTCAACCTTTCTCCAATCTCGCAGGTTGCTTTGTGGTAATCCAAAGAGTAAGGCAATATACACGGAGCAATGGTTATAAAAGGGGGACATATAGGTATCCAGGCTCTTTAAAGCATAAATAGGGATCACTTCACTGACATGTGAGCAAGCCACGGTACAACTGTGAAACGCGCAGCACTCGGCGGCTACAACGCAACAATAATAATTTCAGGAACGTGCTGTTACGTTGTCATTCATTTTACACACTGTCTTTCTTTCATTCATATGTTACGTAGGCACGTACCTTTTATCTCCGGCAATCTCATTCTCTAACCAGGCCTCAGGAGCTAACCAGCGTAACACTGTCCACCACCCCTTTCGTTATTCCGGCACATTGTTGACATCCGTGAGTAACGACAACGTAATAAACTGGAAGGTGGTCTACGCATGCGTGGAATTCGCGGACAAAGATCAAGATCTAAATGAAGATCTCTTTAGTTAATTTAAAGCACAACAATTTGTTTAGTTTGAATGTCTGTGTTTTGAGGTGTGACTGGAGTACTACAGTCTTCAGTAGTATAAGCCTGGAGGAGATTCTTAATGCAATGCCTATGTTTTAGCTGTCTCTCTACTGCCATCTAGTGCTTCTTCTTCTAATTCATTCGCGAACAAACAAAGATCAAGATCCAAATGAAGATTATATATAGAGATTCATTATCAAAATAATTTGTAGTTGCTTCAGCTTTATTAAGTTTTTCCAGATCCACACAAATGCATACTCCCACCAAATTTTCTTTAGAACTGACAGCAAAGGTGCACACTAATCTGTTGGCTGTGTTACTTGCTTGATAACACTATCATTTTCCATCCTATTGAGCTCCTCTTTGACTTTTTGCATCAGTGGTAAGGGAACCCTGCGAGCCATGTGCACTGCATTAGCTTGTACCCCTCTTTAAAATGAATTGTTACTGGCTCAGTTTCCAGTGTGTCATGCTCAACAAATACTTTATGGACCTCCTCGGTCCTTTTCACAATACTCATTTCTGCTGTTTAGTAAATTAGTCACACTGTGACCTCAAATCATATAAACTGGGAAGGAGTAAAGCTTACCTTTAAACTTTTGGCTGACTTGGAACTGCTTTAAGCCCTCCAGCTGACTGCTGGGGTATAAAGCGAGATGCTGGATGGCTACAGAGCTCTTTCTGGAATAAGTGTTGTTGAAAGTGTCTTCAAACATTATACTAGCATCTACCCCGTGTCAATCTTGAATCTCATTGGAGTGGCACCAACGAGAAACTGCACTGTCCTCTGCACTTCGTTCCTATCCAGACTACTCATAGATCCCTAGAAGTATGCAGCTTGTTCAATCTATTCTGTGACTTCACTCACTATTTTGCCCAATTTCGTGACATTTGTTACAAGAGGACTTCATTGCAGGGCACCTGTCCTGCTTTCTGTGTTGTATCTTCCCACATTCACTGCATTTGTTTTTTTTTCCGTTCAGTTTCTGGCATGACCTTTGTATGTATTGGTCTCCCAGAACATTGCCCGTTTTCCCCATATGTGCATGCAATATAACTATTTGACAGACTTGGGTGAGAAAACTCCTCCCACTACCCTAATCTTAACTACTGTGGAACTGGGCATACCGTGTGACGTCACTGATGTACAATGTAAAGTGGCAACCTTGACTCTGGGGGTCCGCTACTTGACTGTCACTTGTGATAATTTTCTAAGAATTCAAAAAAAGCATAAAGAAGCAACAATTGTTGCACTTGTAGTTGTGTTTTGAAATCCTTTTTCAAATTTTGAAATTTGCCCAACTTTCTGTAAGCTACCTAACATTACATCAATTAGCATTGCAGTAAAGCTAGTGGTTTACCGGAGTAGCATTATGTGTAATAGTTTTGCTATCGAGTGTTTAACAGATATTATCCAACGTTATAGTACCCAGTTGATACATGACTGTGGATTATTTATTACCGCCATATAGATCTCAGGACTACTGCACGATAGATGACATATTAAGTGCTCTGAGTGTTGTTGCATTGAGGACACATTTGTAAATTTCACCAACACATGCAGGCTCTCTTGCTTACTAATTAGTTATTGGCTGAATTGCAGAAAAGCACCATGCAAGCAACTTAAACATACAGAAAGAGCAATGAGCTCAGATTAATTTTAATTGCTGGTTCATTTTTTTATCAGTTAACATTAGTAATTCAGTTAATGCCTTATTACGATCTGAGGTCATAGGAGGGACAAAAAGAATTTTAGATAAATTCATAGGTTTAGGAGATACATTCACTTGTTTAGTTTTTTAAATATCTAAATATTCAGCTACATTTTGTCTCTGCATTATGTAAGCTTTTTAAGCATGTACTGTAGTAGTAACTGTACAATAGTAAAGTAGTTTTAGTTGTTGGATCACATCACAACTAATGGAACATTACTATTAACATTACTATTATTATTATTATTATCATTATTACTAATTTGGCCTTCATTGGTAAAGGAATCAGATCAAATGGTGTATCACTACCATTAAATGCCATCAAATCCAAATCCAAGTCCAAATCTATGGGTTGCCATCCGGATTGCAGTAACCCTTCCAGTTACTAGTTTTTCAGAACTTAACCTCATCAAGACATACTTCAGGTCATCCATGGCATGAGAAAATATAAGCTGCTTGGCTATCATCAGCATGAACTCAGACGATGCACAGAAGCTGTCATATGTTGACCTCATAGAAAACTTTGCCTTCAGAAAATGTAGATGTGTGTGTTGTTAAATGCAACAAGGAGACTAAAGACAGCCCTAAACATTCACTTTCAAGTTTTGATTATTTTTAAAAAAAGTATTTGAATTTGACATTAAAAGATATAGTTAGGTTTGCGATGTGTGTCTCTTTGTCTATTTTTTATTTATATATTTATTGTTCAAATCAAAGCTGTTATAAAAAATAGTAATATAGTAGATTCAAGGAAAGGCAGGATAGAGGCCCAAGAAGATTTTCCTTAGAGCAGGGTATACTTAGCAATAAATGTAAGACAGGAGGTGTATGTAACTACACTAACAACAATTGGTACACTAACAGTGAAATTGTCTCAAGAAACTGTTCTGAAGTTATAGAGTTCCTGATGCTGAAATGCCGACCATTCTACTTGCCAAGGGAATTCATAGCTATTAGAGATTCCCACAATTGCGAACAGAACAGACATTCTGTCCCCACTGTATCAGCCGGTCACCACAATACAAACTACTAATCCAGACGGTGTTCATATTATAGCTGTAGACTTAACCAAGCCCACTTGAGAACATTTTTACCATGTTATTACCAACATGTGGACTTTGCAACCAGGGTAGAAAACACATTAGTCCAAGTTTACACAAACATCAAACAGGCATTTAGGGAAGCCCACCTCCCCTACCTTGGAAATCCAGACCGTCTCTCTGTTATGCTTATTCCAGCTTACACTTCTAACTAGAAGAAAGCCATCTGTGGAGCAGATAAGGATTTGGCCAGAGGGAGCAGTTCCAGTACTTCAGGACTGTTTTGAATGCACAGACTGGAATGTGTTCAGAGAGGCTGCCACCGTCAACCAACACATCAATTTGGGAGAGTATGCAGAGTCTGTGACAGGTTTCATACCAAAGTGTCTGGAAGATGTGACCGTCGTCAAGAATATCACCACACGTGCCAACCAAAAATCCTGGCTCACCAGAAAGGTACATGCGCTTCTGAGACCACCTGTCTGTATGAGCCAACCTGAACCGGGGCAATAGAGCAGCAAAGGCTGCTTATGGACAGAAAAGTCAGGGTCAATTCACTGATTCCAAAGACCCTAGGCACTTGTGGGTCGATCACAGATTATAGGTCTCCTCCATCACTCTGTGATGACAATATTGATTTCCTCAATACACTTAACACTTAGTTTAGCCGGTTTGAAGAAAAGAACAACACAAAAACATTGAAAGCCCCTCCCAGCCTGGACAATGAAATACTGTCCTGAACCAGCTGATTATTGGAGGACACTGTGCAGGGGTCAACCCACAGAAAGCTGTAGGTCCTGATGACATACCATGATGTGTACTCAGGAATGTGCTGACCAACTGATGCACATTTTCACAGACATTTATAATACCTCCCTGTAGCAAGCCATCGTACCTCCATGCTTTGAGGCCACTACTCTCACACAATTGCCAAAGAAGTCACCAGCATCGATACTCAATGAGTATTGTCCTATAGTACACACTCCCATTGTGATGAAGTTCTTTGAAAGGCTGGTCAAGGACCATATAACATCCAAACTCCCTGCAATATTATATCCACTTCAGTTTGTGTACTGCCCTAACTGCTCCACCAATGATGCCATATTGGTAACACTCAGGTAATGGCCCACCTGTAGAATAAGAACAGTTATTTGCAGCTGGAGCTTTATTGTCTTTAGCTCCGCTTTTAATACATTTAACCCCCAGTAGTTGGTTAGAAAACTTGTTCCACTAGGCATCAACACCCTTTTACACAACTGGACATTGGACTTCTTCACAGACAGACCCCAGACAGTACATATTGGAAGAAACACCTCTGAGACCATCACCACGAACACTGGCATCCCCAGGGCTGTGTGCTGAGCCCCCTGTTATTCACTTTGATGACTCACGACTGTTGTGCCAGGCATAACTCGAATCATATCATCAAATTTGCAGACAACCTAATGGTGGTGGGTTTCATCAGCAAGGATGATGACTCAGCCTACAGAGAGGAAGTAAACCAAATCATTGTCTGATCGATCTGACAACAGCAACCTGTCACTGAATGTCAGCAAGATGAAGGAGAGCACTGTTGACTTCAGAAGGAAACACATGGCACCTACTCTACTTATAATCCATGGCATCACTGTGGAGTCAGGAAGAAACACCAAGTTCCTGGGGTTGCACATTACAGATGAACTGATATGAACTACAAACATCACCTCCCTTGACAAGAAGGCACAGCAGCATCTTCACTTTGTGTGACAGATGAGAAGTAAACCTCCCAACTCCTTTCCTCAGAACATTCTACAGAGGCACTATAGACAGCATCTTGACCAACAGCCTCATAGTCTGGTATGGCAGCTGCACTCAGATCAGAAGTCACTCCAGAGAGTGGTGAAGGCAGCAGAGGAAATCATCAATACCACCCTCTCGTCTATACAAGATCTGTACTTATCACACTGCCTTAGGAGAGCCACTAAGATAGTCAGAGACCCCACCCAACCTATGGACTGTTCAAACCTTTGCCCTCTGGCAAATGCTACTGAAACACTGGCAGACTCAGTTGGAGTTTCTTCCCACAGTCCATCAGATTATTGAACTCCCTGTAACAACAAACAACATGGTGATCTATTGGGACTATTAAATTCATGAACACACACACAGACTGTTTGAACAAATATATTTGGAATCCCATATCTCTTAAAATACTGTCATGTCTGTGCACTATGTTAATGTTTTTCGTCATTTGAACACTTTACAACTATTTACTAATGTGACTATTAAATTAAGCGCTGCTGCCTCGCAGTTAGGAGACCCGGGTTCGCATCCCAGGTCTGCCCTGCATGTTCTCCACATGTCTACGCAGGTTGCCTCTGGGTGCTCCGGTTTCCTCCCACAGTCCAAAGACATGCAGGTTAGGTGCATTGGCGATTCTAAATTGTCCCTAATGTGTGCTTGGTGGGCGTGTGCGTGCGCCCTGCCCGGGGTTTGTTTCCTGCCTTGCGCCCTGTGTTGGCTGGGATTGGCTCCAGCAGACCCCATTACCCTGTAGTTAGGATATAGTGGGTTGGATAATGGATAGATGGATGGACTATTACATGATACATATATTTTGTCTGTTTATGCTGTCTATTATCTGTTATATAACATGCACTTGCCTTTATGTTTGCGTTCTTACACTGAGCCTAGAGAAACACAAATTTCATTCATCTGTGCACTACTTGTTGTATGTTTTGAATGCCAATAAGTAAATCCAATCCAGTACAACTTTAGGGCCTTTCAAACCTCGATTTGATGTTATTTTTGAAGCATTAAGTGGATGGGACTGGTGAGCTTTGTTGGACTGAATGGCCTGTTCTAGTCTAATGTTGTAACTGATGTTTACTTGTTAGAAAACACAAAAAGCATGGCTAATGTTCAATTATACTTCTAGTTCCTGAAATTTTGCAGAAAAAAATGGAGAAGACCTCAGGTATAGTTACCAAGTCTACTGGAAGTTTCATATGTATCCATATCAGAGTATTAAGAGTGGACTACCACCAACAAACTTAGTTTTACAGTTACCATATATACTCACGTATAAGTCGGGTCTTGAAACCCGAAAAATTGATCATAAAAATCAGACCCCAATTTGTATGCCCGTTCAAAAATACGACACTTAGATTTTTTTTTTTTCTTTTACATCTTATTGCTTCCTCCAATCTCGCACCAGTTTCTCAGACGCATCGAATTTTGTTAAAGCGGCGTTAGTTACAAATCTCTTTCACCACTTTAACGACTTTTAGTTTAAAACCAGCTTCATATTTTCTTCCAATCGAGCGCTCCATCATAGATACGGGATGCTCTTATGATAAGGGTGTGTGAGGGTGTGAGACACACAAAACAGTGCAAAAGTCGCTTCAGAATAGTTCGGGTATTACTGTGTGGTCACGTAGGCACAATACATAGAAAAAAGACTAGATGATTTGAGTGGCTGTGTTGGCCATACGTCCTGCTCTCCATTGAGTTACTGTATGTTCATGTGGCAGCAATAGCAGTGAAACGCGGAGTTTGCATTTTAATACAAGCAATATATAAGAGAATTCAAAAATATAAAAAAAATGTAATTGGATACTGCATATCCAATCAACAACCACCAAGAGCCCCAAAACCCCTTACTGCCTGTTTGGGGTCTGGCAGGATCACATAATATAATGAGATAATAATAAGATTACAAGATACCAAGAAAGTACACTTCAAAATAATCCAAGGAAACATTTTTTGGGAAATTGGCTAGTAAGTGATTTATTCTCCTCTGCATGGGTAGAAAACAAATGTACTGCAAACATCTCTAAACAATGTCAAGTGGTGTCAGCCCCACAACTCAGTGTTTCAGAAAGGTTAACATCAACGGGTATCGTGCTGTTAATTTTTTCTGAAGGTTCTCTCTGTTTTTCTTTTCAACCCATTTCTCTTTCAAGGGAAAAATCCTTTGCTTAGCGGAAGTCATTGATGCCTACAATATATTTAAAGACCTACTATACCTTTGTAATTGCAGGCCAGTATGATTCCAATACAGAAATGTTATCTTGTAAATGAAGGCCTCGTAACCCAGACATCAGCCACATTACTCTTTCCAAGCAATTTCAAGGGCATGAATGTCTTTCTCATGTGGTAGAAGGTTCAGTGGACACTTCCATGTAATGAAATATAATTAGATCAGGAAAAGAAAAAAAAGACCCACCTTATCGTACTGGAGGACATCTGGTTTTCTACTAAAGCATTTCATTTTTGATGTTGATAATATGACACAATGAACTGTTCATTTTGTTTTTGACAGAAAGCCATCACTGTAAATTAGAGACATCCTAGCTACATCACAAATGGCAGTGAAAAAATTCAAAAAAAAAACAGAATTAGAAACGGATGGAAGACGCACATCATTTGAAAACTGCAGAGCCACTGCTTAAAACAACCAACCTATGTAAACCGATAGCTTCCAAACTACTTCTGTGTGTGGATAGTGCATAAGGAAGACAAACGTCTCAAAATAAAGTAACTCTACTCCCTTATTACGGCACCAGAGAGCGGCACATGCAAGTAAGAATTTCACTGTTCTCTGTACACGTAACAATAATGATGCTATAAACTTGTAAGTGTAATTGCATCTGAAAGATGACATTCCCAAACATCAGCAACAAGCCTGAATAAACCTACGTTATTAACAATAGAAAGTGCAGAACATGGGTTTGAATACTATACAAATTCTTTCATTGATAAACCAAATAAACGGAGGGTTTACGAGTTACTGATTCTAGATTAGGGCCCATTCACACTTGAGTGTTGTCAATTTCCAGCATTTATTTGGCATTTTTTCAAATGTTGTTTCAAATGTTTTTCAAGCATTTCCAAAAAAAGCGTTCTGCAGGAAAAATATTTCTGACCATTTCCTGCCACTATTTTGGGGTTTGTAAGGTGTTTTAGTGTTGTGTAGTCTTGCCGAAGCCACACACGTCTAGAGACAATAATGAGTGAATTCTGCTTGAGACCGAGTGGGAACAATTAGACGTCTCACAGAGGGTCTCATTACTAATACAGTAATAATAATACATTTTATTTATATCACACCTTTCCCATGTTCAAGACATTTCACAGAATCTTAGAAAGAATAGCAAGGTAAATGTAACACTGGATACAAATATTTTGTGCATAGAACACTAAAACAGATAAATATAGAATATAAAAAGCATTAACTACATGAACCAATCCAATAACTCATGAAGGTTGTGTTCAAAGTACGGCCAGAGATTTTGAAAAGCATAGATCAGAGGAGCTTTCGATAACTGACAGGCAGCAAGCTTCTGATTACAATGAACAGTCGAAAAGTCTCTTAAAAACCCTATGAGACGTATAAATGTGTGTTGCTTTTACAGAGAGGCTATTGCATGTTTTAAAAATAATCATAACCTGAGGCAAGGGAAAAACTTCTCTATAGCATCACATTATACATTAGCATTTGATGGCATCAATGGACGAGTGGTAAACGTGAACGATATGTTGTCACGGGTGCTGTGTGTGCTCTCTGTTGTTCAACATTATCATGACAGTGTATGAGTCGATGTGAGCTTGAAAGAATTGGCAGCTATATTCATGAAAATATGAACATTTGAAGTAAATGGTGTGTAACACTCCGTCAAAATCACTGCTGCTAAGAGAGCTGATAATGAAGAGCCACAGAAGATGCAGATTTCAGTACTCAAAACACCCAAATCACAAAATCTGCCTAACAAAACCAGTAGATGAAACAGATGGTTCTGCACAACATCCACTTTCTGACTCACATCTACAGTAAATGAATAAAGAAATGTAACAAGTGTATAATTGAAAATGCAAACATGCCTCTACAAAATAGCTGCCGCATTTTAACACATTGTATATCCATAGACCACAATGCTTATCAAAACTATGTTTGCTGTTGTTCTGTCATCAAGTAATGCAAAAATTATAATAACAGAAAGATATCATAACAGACAGGCACTCCTCAAACGTGAAGAGTTTGGTAGATGTCGTGGTCTACATGTATGTGTCTGTTTTCACCATCACAGCACTCATTACTACACATAAATTAATTATTAAGCTTCAGTTACCTTGTAATTCCAGAACTCTGAGCTCCAGAATAGATAACAACAATTTTAGCTTTTCATTTTATCTTAGCATGAAGTCTTTTGTTCAGTATCTTTTGTTCTCTCCATGAAACTGTGGTAGAAATTAACATCTTAATTAAAGAAAGAAGCTTATCCTGTAACAGGACAAGTCTAATAAAACCTTTTTTGAGTTAGTAATCAGGCAGGAGAAAAGCAGTTTATTGCATTCTTTACTACTCCTTGGCAAATGCCTTAGAGGGAGCATCCATCACCGCAGTCTGTTACAGCATCATGAGAATGGTCAAAGAAACAAAGGGTAGAGGTTCATTTTATAAACTATTGAATTTACAATCAGTGTCAATCAATGCATACATTTCATACACTGATTGGTTAAAACACCTGAGGTGTTTACCATAGCTGTGGTGGGCTGGCGCCCAGCCCAGGGATTGTTTCCTGCCTTGCACCCTGTGTTGGCTAGGTCTGGCTCCAGCAGACCCCCATGACCCTGCAGTTAGGATATAGAGGGTTGGATAATGGATGGATGGATGGATGGATGCTTAGAATAGGGCACAACATGTCTATATAAAAGACTTTCTCCTTGAATTCTTTTTAAAAAACAACTTAAAACTCATCTGTTCAGAAAGGCTTTCAGTTCTACCTGACTTTATTACCCTTCACTCAATTTACCTCTATGACAAGATGCTCATGTAACCTGTATGTGTGTGCCAGACCATCAATTATGTTGTCTGTTAGGCTTTTTCTCTGAATTTAGTATCTTACTCTTCTTTATTTATTTATCTGGTTTAGTACAATGCTATATACTGTATACCCTGCCATTCTTTCTTAATCTCTGTGAAGCGCCTTGAGCATGAGAAAGGCACTTTTAAAAATAAAATGTATTATTATTATTATTATATCCTTGTTCTTCACTATCTCTTAGTTTAGATATTACCCTTGAAATCTCTGTGTATGTGACAACTGTCCCGTTTTATTGTTTACAGGATATCTGCGGATCTCTTAAGCATACCTGCTCCTGGTACATTCTTGTTTTTGTTGCTCACTTGACCTTTATCTGGTTTCCTGATATGACTGAACAGGTTTCTGACATTTATTAATGCTTTTATACTTCTAAGATGGATGCTCTATTTTAATGTGGAAAGCATACCAAAACACTTTATCCTAAATGGCCATGTGACCTCTAAGTCTAATTTTTCTTCCACAAAACCCTGTCAATGATTTTTATATGCATAGACTGGAGAAATGGCGGGGTCGGTGTTTTAAGAAGCAGGCTTTTAGGTGTAGGCTTTGCAGTGAAGGATTTCGCTGCTATTCACTACACACTATTTAATGGGTGTCCCCAGACATGTATTGTCATTTGAGAATTTCAAAGAATTTTGGGGAAACACTCACTAGTTAACAAGTGACCTTAAGTTCAAGATAACAAAATATTTAGCGTTATGAAGCTTTCAGGAAACACACCTATCATGTGTTACAATATCAGGAATACGTGTGTCCTCTCATACTAAATAACTCATTTCTATTGATAGCTTATTGGAAGCCGGTGTACTCTAGGCAATTTTACAGGTGCCATTTTTGAACAATCTCGTAAGATTGAGTGGTGAGACCATCATGTCAGACTTTATGGTACCCATGTAATCTGACATTGTGAAGAATGATATTTTGCTGTATATCTATTTTTACTGTACGCTTAATGTAGCTAAGTAGACTATAAATATGTTCTTGATCAGCTTTAATCCTACAAGTAGCTGACTGCTTAATTTGCGCTAATCAAGTAAAAGCACAAGCATGCAATGCTTCCAAGAAGTTCCCAAGTATTTCATCTTTGAAGACCCAATTATGATATTTCTCAGAAGAAATACAGAGTGAATGGTTTTCTTGCCTCAACTTGACCAGTCTATCCTCATTCCTGGACATTCACAAATATTTCTCAGTCGTGCTTGCAAAACCACAAATGCTGAATATGTGCATTTTCTAAGCCCTACATTGCCTTGAAATGCAGGTCTCAATTTTTCTTAAGTGTAGTTTTCATCTTCATTTTTGACCAAGAGAATGGAGAAAACTGTGATATTTGTTCAGTTTTGACAATCAGCACCTCTTCTACCATTGTTATCACAATTATTTTGCAAATAAACTGATTTTGGTTGGTTTCCAGTTGATGAACAGGTCTACATCACAGGTTTTATACACATGTGAGAACTCATTTCCATAACTGGATATATTTATATGTTTATTCATAGAGTCTACGGGAACATGGGAATTCAATTGTTTAACCTTTTAAATCAGGGGTCTCCAGTCTCAGGTCCTGAAGGGCTGGGCTGGACTGGGTGCAAATTTTTACCCCAACTAATCTCCACATGAAAGGCAGTTCCAGCAGTTATTGAAGCAAAATGTGTCATTCTATGTCATGTTAGCCATTTCAGAAAATACTCAGTGAATAAAGAAGAGTATTGAGCCATCGTTACAAGTGAACTCCAGGATGGATGCCCTTTATTACAGCTGGCCAGTAGAGCCATGCCATGTGCACATCACTGTTCTTTATAGAATGACTAGTTAGCCTTAAGGCAATAGCACTTCACATCAAGTGAGTTAATTTGCATATGATAACTAGGGAGCATTTCAATTACACCAATCAGCATACAGAGAAATGATATGTTCTAGAAACACCCCTCTGCCATTAATTATTATGTAAATTCCCAGAGTAATTCATTATTAGGAGTCATAGGTAAATACCGGATTCATGGAAATAAGACTTCTTATATACTGTATACTGTTATCAGAGAACAAAATATATCATTAAAATGCTATGCTAGACAATCTCATTTTCTAACTTAAACGTGCTGGTATAAATGAAGTCAGGATGTCCTAGTTAAAATAACAGGCAGTTTCATGCTCTTCTTTTTCCCATTTTCCTCTTTAGCTCTCTCCTCTGCCATTTCAGGCTTTTCTAATTTATTGGGTTTTGTTTGTTTAGAGGATGTCATTACAGTGAGGGTCCTTAGTCTTGTACCTGGAGGACTACAGTGCCTGCTTGTATTCATTCCATACAATTGCTTTACTTAAGCCAATTACTGCTGCTAATGCAAAATGGTTTTGGGCTTAGCTTTAACTCAATATACTAAGATTTACAGTCAACTAATTTATCGCTTCATTAATTCTTAAAACTAAACTCTTAGAAGTGATTGTTCATGATTTTAATTACTTCCTGTTTGTTTAACCTGCTGCCAAATATCAAAGAAACCAACAGTTCACTAGCTACATTGGTCCCATTTGCACTTGTGCGTGTTCATCATAAAACGACTGTTTCATTGAGGCACTTGGAAAGAAAACAAGAAAATGAGCGAAGGACTAATCTGCTTTGATCCAAAAAATGCCTGCAAGGCAGGTGGAAACCACTAACAAGGCATGGAATGACATAACTCACTTCATTAACAGCAGGAGCTGGCTTGTAATACAAAGGGTGGTTGGAGCAAAAAAACCTGCAACCACTGTGGCCCGCCAGGACTGAGATTTGAGACCCCTGATCTAAATGGTCTAAAAATAAGCAGAGCTCAGTTTGCTTTCCTCCACACTGTTCACCAATTTAGCTTTGAATAAAAAGGAACAAACCCTTCCAGTTATGAAAATTGTTAATTTGATTCCCTCTAAGCAGAGGCAGTGTGGTGTACAGTGATCCCTCGTTATATTGCGCTTCGACTTTCGCAGATTTTAAATGTAAGCATATCTAAATATATAAATCACGGATGTTTCGCTGGTTCACAGATTTCTGTGGACAATGGGTCTTTTAATTTATGGTACACGCTTCCTCAGTTGCTTTGCCCAGTTGATTTCATACAAGGGACGCTATTGCAAGATGGCTGAGAAGCTACCCAATCAGAGCACGTATTACATATTAAATAAAACTCCTCAATGATGTACAATATGCTTCCCGTGTGGTGCTTTGCATACTTGAAAGCCCAAACAGCACATATTGATTTTTTGATCGTTTGCTTTTCTCTCGCTCTCTCTCTGACATTCTCTGCTCCTGACGTGCATTCCTTTGAAGAGGAAGATATGTTTGCATTCTTTTAATTGTGAGACGGAACTGTCATCTCCGTCTTGTCAAGGAGTGCAATTTTAACTTTTGACTAAAGGGTGTTATTTCATGTCTAGAGGGCTCTAATAATGTTAGAAAATGTATTTAGAAGGTCGCAAACAGGTTTTCTATGCTCTAACTGTGAAAATATTCGATTTATAAATAAAGAATCCAACTTCGCGGAAATTCATTTATCGCAGCAGAATCTGGAATGGATTAACCGCGATAAACGAGGGTTGACTGTAAGGAGTATGGGCTTTGGGTTTAAATCCCTCTGCTGACACTGTGTGACCATGAACAAGCCACTTGTCCTACCTGTGCTCCAATTGGAAAACCAAAAGAAATGTAACCAATTGTATCATAAATTCTGTAAGCCATCTTGGATAAAGGCATCAAACAAATAAGTAAATGTCACAAATGATTATTATCTTAAGAATATTGAAAAATAATGAAGAGGTCATAAAGTAACCAGAGTTCCTTCAGTAGGGTGATACAGTATATAAATGTGCAAATAATGGCAACTTTAGATTCCACTGCCGTCTTAGTTGTGTAAGCGCATTATGGGGTGGTAGGGTGCAAACTGGAGAGGGGAAGGTTCCTTGGCCGGACGGGAGTCCCCTGGTGGATGGACAGACATCCCAGCCAAGAGAGAAGAAGGTTCCTTGCCCAGAAGGGAAGCCCCAGATGGATGGACAGGCATCCCGAGCAAATGTACTTACAATACCTTCCCTGGCTGGGATATAAGGGAAGAACTGTCTCTAAGGGCAGTTTATTCCCCCAGGAAGCTAGATGGATGGAACCTTGGATGTCGATGCCCATTTGGACACCATCAGGGAATTGTAGTCTGGTAGCACAGCCCAGCTGGGGCTCGTGGGTGCTGCTGCGAGGCTGCTGAAGGGAGTTACACGCCCTACTAGTTGGGACATCCACACGACCCAGAAGTGTTTACAAAGCCCTGGCACTGGAAGTACTCCTGGGTCCTCAATAAAAGGGACTGCACTGTCTTGTCCAGGTGAGTCAGAGCTGGGAGAAAGGAAAGCAATCCTCGACTTGAGGAGAGCGGTGCAGTAAAAAGAGGAGGGGAGGAGAAAGAGAGAAACGACGACTTGTTCTTGTGCTTGAATATACAAAGTAATTGTAATAAAACACCCTCATTTGAACCCAGGACTGTGTTGGTGTGCTCGTGACTCATTGGCGTGACATGTTAAACAGTAGCTAACTTGTATAAGATCACATTCTTCATCTTCAAATGGTTAATTAAATAGCAGTATAGCTTTTTTTTGGATTTTACTGATTTTATTAACTGCAGTGGGCTGGCGCCCTGCCCGGGGTTGGTTCCCTGCCTTGCGCCCTGTGTTGGCTAGGATTGGCTCCAGCAGACCCCCGTGACCCTGTAGTTAGGATATAGATTTATTAAAATCAAATAACATTCCATACAAATAAGTTTTACAAGACTTGGTTTGAAACAAATCTAATCAGAATAGCTTTTTAATTAGTTTTTTTTCCTAATGTGTGAGTTTTAAGTTTATTCTCACTTTTTCTGGGGTGTGGCACTGAACTCCGCTTTTCAAGCTGTTATGGATTTGAAGCCCCCACCCCCATGTTGGTGGTCATGTTCTTGTTACAAATTAACATTTTTTTTTTTTTACAGCTGTACTACTACAGGGAAGCCATTTGGGGGGGAAATGACTTGGACTGGAAAAAGAAACAGAAGCATTTTAGCATAAATAAATCTGTCTTTGCTTTTCAAGTACTGAACATTTCTGATATGCGGGTGGAGGCAGGACCACTACTAGTTTTAAAAGCCATTTAAGGAATGACAATCTAATTTGTTGTACTGCAAGAAAGTAATTAAATACTTCATGTAACCTTCCCAGGTTAATTCGAAATCATCTTATTTTTTTCATTTTCAAGCAGGCAATTCTAAATATAATTGCTTGTGCTTAGTTGATGTGGGATGCACTTCTCTCCCTGGGGTCTAAACCACATTCTATCCTCAAGACACTCTCATACATCTCTGTGTCACTTGTCACTTAAGCCTGTTGGAACTCTGTGTCTCTACAAGACAGCTACTGTATGTGAATGTATGAAGAACATGCCAGGTCCACACAGGAGGCTGTCCAGACTATTGGCAAACTACACAATCCATCATGTCACCACAGAGGAGAGAGGCACCGATACAGTGCATTGCCGCACCCACCACATGACAAACCAACTCAGGATCCAGATTAGGACCCGAGTGCAGCCATGTTACGGGTGATACCTCAGCACCACACTAGTTCAGATGGAATTGTTTTTTTTTTTTTTTACTGTGGCTGGAGTGCCGATTCTGCCACCAACCCCCAAGTTTTTCCCTGCAGGTTGGAGGGCCTACATGCTGGGATGGATGCAGATTAACTTCATACCCAGGACGGAGCGATTGCAGGTTAAGGGCCTTGCTCAAGGGCCCAACAGAGCAGAGACCCTGTCACCACACTTCCCCATAGATCAAAAGGATTCTGGTTATTGACTTTCATCATGCTAAAGATCCTCTATATCCGGTCACTGTTCATGGAGTGGGTGTGAGGTAAGGTGGGGCACATCAATGATAGGCTGGACTGGTCTCCAAAGACAGAGGAGCTATATAAGAAAGGGCAGCACAGGCTGTTTTTTCTAAGGGGACTGTGTTCATTTAATGTGGGAAGTGACATCCTTCACAAACATCTTCTACAAAACTGTGTTTTACTATGTTGTGGTATGCCGGGCTGGTAACATAACTTCAGGAGATGCCCACTGAAGAAACAAGCTAATTAAAAGGGTTGGTTCATTTAGAGGACACACTTTATAGCACTAGGAGGGAGTAGCAAAAGAGAGAATTAAGTGCCTTTATGAACAATGCTGCACATCCTCTCTCAATCACACCTCAACACTAAGGACTTTCAGCCAACGAATCATTCAGCAGAAGTGTGTCAAGAAACACAACTCTGGGGCTCCTTTATACCAACAGCAGTACACCTGCATAAAGCCTCACTGGGACTGTGAAAGTCAAAGCCAGAACTTGTCTTTCTTTTAGATTTTCTTTCTTTTCAATCATTCTGGTGTGTTTAGACCATAGTGTGCTTGCGTGTATCTATCTATCTAAATATTAACTAGACTGAACAAATTTAGCAATCAGGGACATGTGCTATATCTCTTCCTAGTAGAGAGTAGAGTAGTTCTGGACATTTGAGAGCAAACCAATCTCGAAATAAAAAACAGCAAGGTTTATGCTATGGTATTTTTTATTTTTTTTTTTTGTGCTTCAAATGCACCTTTTTATTGGATGATTAAATTACTAAACCTCTTAAGCATGCATTCATAATAACTTAGGCTATCCTCAGGGAATCTCAAAAGAGTCTCAACTTTTTTTAAATTTAGTTTTTGGACAATTAGCTACCTTCTCACTTAAAGCATAAAACTGCAATAAATGAAAAAAATGTCAAAACAATTCAGCAGTTTCTCTTTTCCATGTGCGTTGTGTATGAAGAATGAAGGAACTGAAAGAACGTTAACAAATAATTTGAAAAGAATATAATCCCATCCATTCGCGCATAAATGTTAGAGATATAAAGTATGAATATGGGGCTGTAGGCCACAGAATGAGGTGGGGGGGACGGGAAGTCATAGGAGATTGGAGTTTCCATTCTTCTTCCTTCATCATCAAGTCAAAGTGAACTTTATTGTCATCTCAACCATATACAAGCATACAGATAGATGAAATTGCAAAGCTCAGGGTCCACAGTGTAACAACATAAAGTGCAAATAAAAAATTTAATTAAAATTAGAATTCAAATTTAAAATTAAGATTTCAAATTAAAACACAAACAAGACAAGACATTGTGCAAAGACAAGACAAAGAAGTAGCAGCAATATTGACGTGTAGTAAGCAATATGATCATTGATGCAATGTATGGTATTATGCAATCTAGTTACATAAATATAGTCAATAAATATGGAATATAATAAATAAATAATAGATAATACAGAAATTATCAGTGTATGATAATAGTTGTTTAAGACGTGTGTAAACAATGACAGGTCAGAATGTTTCACAGCAGAAGGATATCAAAGACATCATAAGGTCCTTCATGTTTTGTTAAATACCCCAAGAAGACTAAATGTGGCTGCACTCACACAGTGCACTCGGTAATCGACTGGCGTCATGTCCAGGGTGGCTTATGCTCTGCATTCGAAGTTGTTAGGATTTTTTACGAGTCCTCCCAATTCTGTTATGGAAATGATGGAAAATGGGGGGATAATTTCTACTTATTCTAAATCAATAACATTAGAAATTAGTAACATTTCTTATGATTATTTTGTGCACATGGAAAGAAAAGCAAATGAACGTGTCGGTAATGTGTTTAAACCAAATCACACATGTTCAAGAATGATGACTGTGGTTAATGAACAGAATGTACAGTACGCTGCCAGATAAACCTAAAACTACTTCAGAAGCAGTAGTACATATCAACAATGTGTTTTAAATTTTAAAGGTCATTAAACACAATAAAGCAATGGTTGGTGTCATTAGTAATTTTTAACATTCATGTAAATATAAACACCTTTTTTCCTTTTAAATCTCCAAGGATATGCCTTTGCTACAGCTTACATTAATTAGAAAGTAACTTTTCTGAATAGGGTCATTATTCAATGTAGCCAAAGCAAAAAAAATAATAATTGTTTATTTTTTCTTAATAAAATGTGTTGGCCATCTGTTTCAAAGTAAGAGAGTTTGTCTGTCAGGATTACTAAATTGCTGGGAAAAGCTTCAATGTGCATTTTTCAAATACGTATGCCTTTATTGAACAAAATGTTCTCTGTCTACTACTAATTTATAGCAATTTCTGTCTGAAGAAGCATTCTTTTAAATTGTATACCTAAAAATATGTATTCAGAATGTCTTGATTAAATAACTTTAGAATTATATGTATATGTTGTCACAAACACGAGACAAAGTCATATAAAGGTTTGGGGCAGCCAATCATATAATCTGGTATCCTGGCTGCAAAAGTAATGATCAGCAAATACAGCACTGATGTGCACAAAACCGAGTCCAAAACAGAACTGAGGGAACAGGGAAAAGGTATAGGTTTTTAAAGGGGAAGATAGGAAGTCAAGTCAAAGGGGTCGGGCTCATGTAGGTCTTTTGTCATTGGTGCGAGCTCGGATGTGACATCACAGGGCCCGGAGCCGGCAAGGTCTCCTTCCATTGACTTGGTCCCGGAAGTGACGTCAAGAGGACCAGGTGGAATCTCCCGTGAATGGTCTGCAGGCAAGGGAGAAAAACAGTCAGTGCACTCTGCCACATCCCGTTATGTCTCGGAACAGTCCTTAACTCAAGCCCTTTAGCTGCCTCCCATGCACGTGTGTGACAATGTGTGTATACATATATATAATATATATGTTGTGGACCACCTGGGCATGTATAGCAATCCTAACCCAACACAGACAGGCAGAGACACAAGTGCAGCACACAACACACTTTTATTTATGGGTGGGAAGTGCTTTTTCCCCGCTCCCCAGAGCACAGCACAGTACACAGCACCAAAGTACACTGTTCACAGTCCTTTTCTTCTCCTTGTCCCTCTCTCTGTCCTTCTGCCTCCACTCCTCTTCCAGCAAGCTTCATCCTCCTTAGTCGTGGCTGGCTCTTTTTATAGGACACCCAGAAGCACTCCAAGTGTCCAATGACCTTCTTCCGGTAGCACATCTGGTGTGACAGAAGTGCTGCCAAATGGGACTCCGCAAACATCCAAGCTCTCCCCTCCAGTCCTTTCATTGTTGAGGGTAAGGGTCCCGGGCTCTCTGCCACAATGTATATATATGTGGCTTGAAGGGGACACTCTAGCTCCCCAAACCCGACACAGACAGACTGAGGCACAAGTCCGGCACAACAAACAGCTTTTATTTTGTAGGAATCTCTTCCCTTAAGTCTTTCCCACCACTAAAACACAGTACAAAGTACAGGAATAAATCATACAGCATTTTGTCTTTTTTTCTTCCTCTCTCACTTTACCTCCTTCCTTCCACCAGCAAGCTTTATCTTCTTCCACCCAACTCTGACTCCTGGAATGAAGTGAGACTGCTCCTTTTATGCTGCACCTGGGAGTACCTCCAGTGGCCCATTGCAAGGTCTGGAAGCACTTCCGGGTGAGATGGAAGCCTGATGAAGTAGGGCTCAGGGTCCCTGCAGCACCTCTTTGCAGCACCCCCCAGAACCCAACAGGGCTGAGCTGTCAAACTCCATCTCTGCTGGAATCCAGGATGCTATAGCAACCCAGGGGGCTGCCACCTAAAGGTTTGGGGGAGATAATGCCCTGTTCATGCTCTCTTCACCAGTCCTTCCAGTACAAAGACATCCCAAGTATATGGATGACAAGTGAATAATACCATCTCACATAGATGGCATGGCCCAACTCAGTGATGTTTGCGAAATACAGAGTCGTCAGCAAGTTCATGTTGAAAAGCTCCTGTGACTAAAAAGGAGCAGGTAGAGCACAATTCCTTAAAGTCTGCCTTTGTAAACCTGGGCCCAGTTCAGCACATAGTTCTAAGAGGATAACTCTTGGAAATCGAAATTGACTTAGAAACCAGTCATCATCATCATCATCTACTGTATAAATATGCATACTCTTCTAATTCTTACATTTGCAATACCTTCTAACAACGCTAAAGCAGCTCTGGTAGTTGGAATAGTTTGGTCATTTTTTGCACCATTATATTGCTACAGAATTTTTACAATCAAGTGAATTAAATTTATAATTGATGTGCAATTAATTTCGGTATATTTGATAAATCCTGAGTCATTGATGTGACTCTGAAAAAGGGGAGACCACATAGAAACATTAGCACTACTTTGACGCTAGGTACCACCAGCTTGCAAAACCGACCAGAAGAGTGCGTATGCAAAGGGGGAGGCTGCTGTGAAAACGTGAGTGGCTTTATGCTAAGTTTAGTTTTTATACATCTTGAAGTGAGTGTGGAAATTTTTTGTGCATACGCACCATTTATACATGAGGGCCCTGGTCTTCCATTGGCATATTTCCTTTCTGCTCTGTGCTACAGCAACAGTGTGGATCACCCTATGACATAAAGAGAGACCCTGTGCTGTGTGTCTCCCTTTGATTTTTGTCGACTGCCGCCGGTTTGGTGGTGGGGTTGTGGAACCCGGAAGCCAGCAACAAGCCAGTCCATCTCATCTAGCTCTAGGTCTTTCTACCACCCTACTGTCGCAGTCAGTTATCATGACCTTCTCTGCTGTCAGAATCCCAGCTACTTGTCACCCTTCAGACATCATAATTCAGGGACTATTCACTTGGGGATCTCTCTTTAAGTAAGGTACAAGTAACACTCACCTGTACCACTGTGTCTACCTAGAAGGAGAATCCTGTACCGAGCTTCCTCAGAGAGTCCTGCGCCATCTTCAGGGGTGCCTCAGATGTCCTCTCTACACCCTTTATTGCCCTCTTCATGAAGTCGATCACCTGAAACAGAGAACATACAAGCTAGAGCACCCTTCCAGCTCTCGTACATCTACAACACAGTTACTTGTTTTGGCTGGCAGTGGGCTCTGGTCCAGTTCATCTTTCTCTTCCGGCAGTGAGTCATTACACCTGTGCCTCTAATGTAGAAGCTCAGTTGGGTGTTCTAGGGGGTTGGGAAGGCCATTCGCCTAGCAAGCCGGCCCTGCCTCCAGCAATTTACTGGAGGAAACCCAGCACAAATCTCCCCACCCTTTACTTGCTCTGGGGAAGTCAGTTTGGACTCACTGCCCCCTGCCCC
Organism: Polypterus senegalus; assembly: GCF_016835505.1. Classification (NCBI taxonomy): domain Eukaryota; kingdom Metazoa; phylum Chordata; class Cladistia; order Polypteriformes; family Polypteridae; genus Polypterus; species Polypterus senegalus. Next base: position 49,697,269 of record NC_053157.1, read on the forward strand.
CTTTGTGTGATCCCATCGATCATGCAAGACTCCAGACACTTTGAGGGCTACCATCTGCTTCAGATTTCCTCTGGGCCCTCTGTACAGGTCTTGTGATCCTCCTGGGCAAACAGCAGGGCGAGACCTCCATCACTCAAGCCACCCAAGGTTGGACCTTTGTCATTTTTTCTGAGGATGTATGTAAACCACAAACAGGCATTTGGGCTTTCTCCTTCTTGGAGGTAAGTGCATGGAAGGGATGTAAAACATTCACAGGTCATACCAATCCCACGTCCACCACATATCTCCTTCCGAAGCCCATTATCCAGAGCTTTGTTCTTCCAGTTGGTTGTATCGCTCCCCACACCGGCTCCCTTGCTGCTGATGATGGTGTGTGCTTAGTCCATCTCTGTTTAAGCTCCTTGCCTGACCTTCCTTTTCCCCATTGCAAGCAGAAGCAGTTCTTCTGTGTGCCTGCACAGAGCCTGTGAGTGTTGTTGTTCTGGGTTTTGCCTCAAGAAATTAAAAGATATACGTCCCTCCAACATAGACGGTCAGGAATCCTGCCGACCATGCCACTTGTGGCCTGCAGAGGGCACTCCAACTCCACAAACCTGACAAATTCAGACACAGGCACAAGTCCAGCACAATACATGGCTATTATTTTATGGGAAACTCTTCCCTGAAGAGTTTCCCACTTCAAAACAAGAATAAAGCACACAGCACTTTGTCTTCTTCTCTCTCTCTCTCTCATTGCCTCCTCCTTCCTTCAGCAAGTTTCGTTCTCTTCCTCCCAACTATGGCTATGGAAATGAAGCAAGGCTGTTTCTTTTATGCTGCACTTGGGAGTACTTCTGGTGGCCGAATAACATTGTCTGGAAGAACTTATGGGTGTGGTGGGAGCACAATGAAGTCAGGCTCAGGAGTCCCTGTAGTACCCCCTGGTGGCACCACCGGAACACAGCACAGCTTAGCCCTCAATCTCAAAGTCCCAGTCGCAGTCCTGTGGCAATCCAGGGTGATGTAGCAAGTCCAGGGGAAATAATGTCCTGTGCAAGCTCTCTCTCCCGGTTCTTCCATTACAAAGGGTAAGGGTGCCTGCCATCTGCCATAATAAATTTATATATATATATATATATATATATATATATATATATATATATATATATATATATATATATATATATATATGTGTGTGTGTGTGTGTGTGTGTACATTTGTTAACTCTGAGATGTGCATATTATATATATATATATAAAAACATACACTACTGGTTAAAGGTTTTAGAACATCTCAGGTTTTCCATATTTTCTTCAAACTTAATCAGATGAAATTAAATAAATGACCTAAACTTGTGAAACAGATCTTTTTATAGATTGCAAAGATTAGAATTTTACATGATGATTTGGCCATTTTTAAATGGCCACGAGTAATTGTATACTTGCCAGACAAAGCAAGAGAATTCATAGCAGAAATTTTAGTAAACAGTAATTTGAGAAACCAAACAATTGTCCTGATGTGTTTGCTAGCAGGAATGGCTCATGTCAGGCACACGAGTTTAAAAAATTGTGAGCTATTATACTTAGAAAGTTCAAAATGGCCAACATAAGCCATTTTCTTTCCAGTGATTAAAGGCTGCATCCGACATCGCTTTCCAGTCAACATAAGATTTTAGGGTAGTGGTGGTGCTAGGATTTGGACCTAAATTTATCATGAAGAAGTTGTTGCTGCGCCCACCACACGACGAACCACCCAAATTGGGACTCAAGTGGAGCCGGGCAATGGGGGACACCTCAACACCACACTGCCAGGAAATGGGGAACACCTCAGCACCACACTGCCAGGCACCTTAGCACCATACTTGAACAATATGAGGTTTTTTTTACAGTGGCTGGAGTGCCAATCCTGCCACCAAACCCCATGTTTTTCCTGTAAGTTGGAGGACCTGCTTGTGGGGCTGGTAGCTGATTAATGTCATACCCAATGTGAAGTAATTGCAGGTTAAGGGCCTTGCTCAAGGGGCCAACGGAGTAGAGTCACTTCTGGCGTTTACCAGATTCAAACCGGCAACCTTCTGATTGCCAGTGATCCCAAGCCTCAAAGCCACCACTCAGCCCTGTCATGAAAGTTATTTTATTATTGTTAACTATACATTCATTAAACCAATAAACTACCCTACCCCCAAGAAATACAGCAGTCCTCACTACCAACAAGAACTGCTGACCCCATTAATCTCATATTCTAGTGGTCCATCAGCTCTAATAAGGAGCGGGGCTGAAAAATGAGCAAAATAAAACACTGTACCATGAGGGAAGAACAGTACATGTGACCAGTCAGGCTACGTCAGCTAGACAGTCACTTTCCATTGGCTCCAAACGTTTCACTTTTCAAGAAAATTGCTAACTAGACATTTTAGTTTTACCGTATGTACAGGTAGTCACGTATAAGTTGGGTGTTGAAACCCAAAAAATCAATCATAAAATCAGACCTCGACTTATACACCCGTTCAAAATTGTGACACTTAATTTTATTTTTTTACATCTCCTTGACTCCTACAATCTCGCATCAGTTTCTCAGACACATCAAATTTTTCTTTCGCTGCTTCAACAACGTTTTATTTAATACCAGCTTCATATTTTCTTCTGATGCTATCTAACCATTCTTGAGAGGGGCATGTAGCATTTGTATGGCTGTGACAGGATAAAGGGCCAGCCACATGCACTTAACGGTCATCCGAGTTTGCAGATAATTAACAAAAAAAGTATCTGTATGTTGCTTTTTGTGGTCTTCTTTATTAGTTCAGACCCTTTTTATCCACTGTTTTTTTGCTAAAGGTTTTATATTAAACCTCAGTCTTTCAAATGATTACAAAAATACAGGAATATTTGGCCAATTTTTTTATTACAAGTAATTTACAGTACAAATAGATTTTAAAATCATTTTTAACACAGCTTAATCAAGGAGCAGGGACATCAATGAAAGAATGAGATCCCAACCCAAGACAAACACTCCCAACCCAAAGCATCGAGTGGAAAGAAAGAAAGAAAGAGTTAAATGGCATGTCTTTGCTTACAGAAAACTTTCCACTGCAAGCCCCCTTTTGAGGGGTCTCATGGAAGCTGTATAAATTCTATCTGAGGTTAGCTCTAAATGAACTAATTCAGAAAATCAGGCGCACCACTGCCTAATGAACAGAATAACCAGGCTCTTCCATCGAAAAATCAGTGAGAAGTTTGCCTGGTAAATTCATCTGCGTTTGGAGGGTGTCAAGAGCTAGTGCCAAAGTGTCTAACAAGATAAAGATTACCATTAATTATATTAGAGAAAGCCTGCAAAATACTGGGAGAGCACCTAAGGGGTAAAAGGAAAAAGGTCCTTGGGGAGGGTGGATGGCAAGTAGGATTGGGGAGAGCTTCACAGCAGTAATGGTGATGAGGGTTTTCAATTTTAAGATCTTGGGACCAAATCTGAAGAATAATTAAACCTTTACATGAAGAGTTGTGGAGTATTGAATATAGAAAGGAAACGAGCCCTCTGAAATACAGGCAAATGTGAAGATAAAAAAAAACAGGTAATTTGATTCAGGAAGTAAACCTTATTAGCACACTTGACTTACACCAAGGCAGTTTGACCCTTAGTGTATCCCATGGCTTGAAGCCATTTTAAGCTAAAAAAACAGCATTTAAGATAAGTTCATTTGGGCCAACAACTCCCTAATAGACTGCATGCATCTTAAATGTAGATGACAAATGTACATAAAATTCAATCTGTTGGGGGTGGTTGCAGGGCGAGAATTCTTAACAGTTCTTACAAGTAAGGGGGATTTGGAGGAAACTTAAGTGTGGATGCTTTATTACTGAAGAATGATTTCTAATATGAAACTTTTTTAATTTTAAGTGCATACATATAGTTATGTCATTTTCTTACCTGCTTAGTCCAGACCAGGGGCATGGGGGTGCTGGAATTTGTCACAGCTAACACCGAACAAACTCCGGGCATGGTGCCAGTCCATTGCAGGGCAAACACACACTAGGAGCAATTTAGTGTTGCCAATGGGCTATATACACACGGTAGTGCCAACGTGAAATCTCAGCCAGCTTAGTCACATCCGTTATCCATACTGCAGTTGTGATTTTAGTTCAGTGGTGAGAATGTCCCAGAAAAAGAAGTTTAAGTTTCAGAGTACAGCTAGCGCCACAGCTGAACATTGTTGTGTACCTTTATGTTCAGCTTCCCGTAAGTACAAGGTACTTGGTTTTCATACATTTCCCTCCAAAGCAGAAACCCGATCTAAATGTATTGTCGCTATCCAGAGAGAGAGCTTTACAGTTAGTCTCCATACCAGAGTTTGCAGTCGGAATTTTAAAAAAAAGAGGATTTTTGCAAGTCAGGGTCTGAGAAAGAGCAGCGACTGTTGAAGAACGGCGGTTCAATTCCTGCGTTGTGTGGAACAATTTCCCCATTCCACAAGCAGGTTTAGGAGAGGAGAAAGTGACCAACAGAGAATGACACACTGGGCGAGGCAGGACGATGATAAAGTCCTTGAGGACCGTGACCACTCTTTGGTTCCAGATCCAGCAGTTGTCAATCTAGCACTTGATGGAAACATGTCTCTGAGAGAGGAGATTCTCCAGCTGAGAAAACAAATTGAAAGCCTTACAATGTACATTTCACGTTTTTACAGGGTAAGATGTCCAGCAGACTCATGTTATTATATATTAAGATTACATACATATTCACCTGTCCCTGAATAAAGTTTAGTGACTAATGCTCTCTTTAAGAAGCCTAATGTAATCACGTTTGTCCCATGTAAGTTCACAGTAGACACAAGTTTTTAATTTTTCCAGATCTTACCTTCGTAATTGTGGATGTAGCTTGAGACATGCAGTTTGAAGCCCTTCTCCTTTTTTAGTTCCTGATGTTTGGCACAATGTTTGAATAATGTGACCAACGTGATTTACCAAAAGTCTGGGCACATCTTGAAGCAATTGGGAGAGCAACCTCATAGTCTGTCAGTTTTGATTTCAGTGCTGGAAGTGCAACACCTGGCTGACCTGGTATCCAGAACGGAGTGTGCATATAGCCTATCTATTCACCTAACCAGCATGTCTTTGGACTGTGGGAGTTAACCCACACAGATACGTGAGAAAATGTAAACCCCACGCAGGGAGGACATGAACCCAGATCTCTTTACTCCAAGGCAGCAGCACTAACTGCATCGATGTGTTGCTCACACATATTGTTCATTCATATATTTTATTAGATGCCTTTTTCCATTCTAGAACACTGATAACTAGCATGACAGGACTGGGCCAAAGAACAATAACAGCCTTGGATGAGATGTCAATCAGACATAAGGTAACACCTAAACCAGGCTACATTGGGTTCATTGATCAACAATTAACACCACTGTACTTGAATTGGAAATAAGTGAGGATACTGGAGTGGCCTTGGAAACAATATGTGGACACAAAGAGAATTCACGAGTCTGCCCAATGACTGAGCTGCAAACTGGACCCAGCAGCAAGTCAGAGTGCCAACACTTTGCCAAAGTTGAGCCCCAGGCTTCTTATTAAATAAAACTCTTGGATTTTGTGATATCTTGGGATGCCTTACTACTAGGGTGTTGTACCGTGTTAGCGTTATAGGCATTTGCAATCATTTCAATAGATTCTTTCACATTAAGTGTCATCTCCTTCTGTCTACAAGTTATGCCGATGAAAATGTTTCTCAGCATTTCCTTTGCGATAATACACTTTCAGGGTGCGAATGATGCCCAAATCCAATTGCTGAAGCGCTGACGTGCAATTCGGTGGGAGGAACTCAACTTGAACATTATCCAAGTGTAGAAACATGCTGTGAGCAGCACAGTTATTAATCAGAAGCAGAATCTTCCTTTTCTTCTTCATCATATTGTGAGATTTCTGAACTCTTCTGGACCTGGGACCCCCACCCCCCCAATGAGATGACTCGTCGAAGTGCATCCCAAAGCGTGATTGCCGGGTCTGTGGAAGATTGTTAAGGCCATCAGCTAAATGTTTAAGTGAAGGTTTGTTCCCCATCCTAAGTACATTTTGTTTTTTAATCACTTCTATCATTATTGAATTACTATTTTTCTGGTGTTGTCATTTTGTAATTTCTGTTAATATGGTTTTGGTTAATTATTATTTATGCATTGTGTATATTTGTACTGTATGGTCACATGGCGGTACACTGCTGCCTCTCAACAAGGAGACTGGAAATCATGTCCAGGCTGCTCCCCATGTCTGCATGGGTTCAAGACATGTATGTTATAGGGGTTGGTGATGGAGGGATATGTATTTGTTTTATGGCTATAATCCTTGTAATTTATGGGTTGAAACCCAAGAGGCGGGACCATTATATTATCACTACTGAGGGACCACCCACATCCTCTACATTAGGTGTTAGGTCCCTCAGAGAGTCATTGAGTGTTGCAGCATTTGGGTCATTTAGTAAGTCCTGATTGGATTTTTTTTCTCGTTAGTACATTTTTGCCTCTGTTTTTGTGGTTAACGGTTTGTTTGCTTTGGGATTGCAATTTTCTCTTAAGTTTGATTTTTTATTGTTTTACCATTTTTCTGCTTATTTTCTTTATTTAATAAATTCTATAATTTTTAAAGAACTTTCTTTTGTTCATGTCCTTCAGCCTGGGGTTTATGGGTATCCTCTCCCTCAAAGGGTATATTTGAATATTTACAGTATTTTAAACTTTTAAAACACGAACCTCACTTTGGGCTTGTGCAGGCCTTAAGGTCTTTGGAGTTTGGGACTAGGCTGCCTGGGGTGAGGCTTGCTTTTGTTGCAGTCCAGTGGTCATGGTCTGGTTTCTGCTTATACTGAGGCCTGTTCACACTTTTTGACCATTTTGTGTTGCAGTACCATAACAACTTACAGAAGCAATAGACTTGCTACCAACCACTACTGTTGTGGGAGCTAAAATCAATTTAACAATACTATAGTTACCTAAAAAATTAGGAAGTAAGGGAGATTGAGTATTTTTATTTGATAATTCACTCTTCTTGACCTTACTTATTAAAAAATGGCACCTGGATGAAAATAAATGAAGGGAGTGGATATGGTGCACTGCTACAAGATACTTGGAGGTCCAATCAATGACAGGCTGGACTGGTCCAGTAACACAGGGATGAACTGCAGAAGACGGGGCAGAACAGCTTCTCTTTTTCTTAGGAGCTAGTAAAGGAATGTTATCTAATCATCAAAGCCTACAATGCTAGGAGGGCCATGCGACATGAGTTTCTCAAAGCAAAGAGTGTTACAGAGAGAACAATCTGTTCTGCCTGCAATGGAAAAACTGGCAGTGACTTGAAAATACAGGATGAGAAGATGAAACATAGTAAAAAAAAAAAAAAAATGGGCCAAATTCATGAATGTCTAGAACAGTGTTTCTCAACCTTTTTTGAGCCACGGCACATATTTTACATTAGAAAAATCCCACGGTGCACCACCAAATAAAAATGTCACAAAAAGTATATGTAATGAAATATAATGATCTTCTAGTTTCAATTTACTCACAATTTACTTAATCAGTGTGAAACCTGGGCCTCTTTAGTTGAACATGATGCTGATATACATGCAGGAATTGAAGAAAGACACACTCAAAGCTTTGAGTCGCTCTCTTTTTTTAGTTTTTATAGCGGTCATGTTTGAAAAGCCAAGCTCGCATAGGTAGGTTGTGGAAAATAGGAACAGGACTGAAATAGCTCTGCTTGCCTGAATGGGGAACTCCTTAGCAGCAGGCAGCCAAAAACTGTCCAAAGGTAGATCAGCAGAGCTCAGCTTTAAACCTTGATTTTCTCTCAGTACAGTTATTTCCTCCTGCTCCTGCAAAATCATGTCCTTTCCAACTGCGGTTGAGCTATATGGGCTCCTAACCCAGTCAAGGCAATCAGTAGAAACTGAAGGGAAATAAAATGACAACTTCTGTTCAAGGGTTTTCAAATGCTTGCCTATTGTCTCACACAGTGCAGCAATGTTGATACCTTGCCATGTCTGGATGTGTGGGAACATGTCAAGGTTGGCACTTTCCACATGTTGTTGCCAGAGCTGCATCCTTGAAGGAAATCCATTTATTTTATCTGCTCTTGTGAGCAGGTTTTCATTTCGGCCTTGCATGAAAGTGTATTCAGGTTATTGAAAATGTTGAAATCTATCCGACAGACATGCCAGTTTGCATACCACTCATCACTTGAAAGCAACTTAGCATCATCACACCTCTCATTTGTCAAAAACACTTTTAGTTCCTCCCGCAGCTCATACACACGGGCTAAAACTTTGCCACGGGACAACCACTGGAACTCCATGTGCAGCAATAGTGTTTTATGCTCCGCTCCCATTTCCTCACACAATGATGCAAACATGAGACTTTTTACAGGTCTTGTCTTCGCAAAGTTTATCATGCGCACAACATCGTCTAATATAGGAATTACGTCTGCTGGTAATGTCTTGGCAACAAGTGCCTCATGATGCAGAAAACAATGCGTCGCAATAACATCTGGATGTTGCTCTTTCACTCTTCTTACAAATCCTTTGGTGCACCCGAACATGGTGGCTGCTTCATTAGTGCAAACACATGCAGTTTTCCTTGTTCAAGGTTCTTTGATACAACACGAAAAATTTCCTCTCCTGTTGTTCTTTCTGGCAATTCCTTGCAAAACATGAAGTTTTCTCTGATGGTGTCTGCGTCTACAAAGTGCACATTTGCCAAAAGTTGTGCATGTCCACTGATATCCTTAGATGCAAATTTTCCACTGGCGTGCAACTTTTCCAAAACGATTCTTTTAATGTCTGCAGACATGTCATCAATACATCTGGCAATTGTATTATTTGAGAAAGGGACTTGGGCTATTTCTTTAAGAGCGCCAAGGCCGAGCATCTCATTTACAATGATTTTGCAGGCAGGTAGTATTAATGTCTCTGCCACCGTGTGTGCCTGTTTTGATTTGGCGAGGAGTTCAGCAACTAGGTAGCTAGTTTTGAGAGATCTCTCATTCGTCTTTGTGGTTTTCCTCACTAAAGCTGTCTGTTTCTTAGTCTGTTCACGAAGTTGAATAAAATAGTCTGTGTTCTTGTTTTGAACTGACGGGTGTTGTGTTTGGAAATGGCGTTTAAATTTGCTAGGAACCATAGAACTGTTGGAAAGCTTTTCCCCACATACCAAGCATAACAGAATCGGCTCAGTTGGTTCCTCGGTAAAAGTAAATCCAAAGCAAAAATAACTTTCATTGTATTGTCTTGAGCTCACCTTTTTTGCTTTCTTCTGACCACTACTCATACTAGGGGCTTCATCTGGGTCATAATTTTCTCCAGGACCCAGTTCAGATTGTGTACTTTTTCTTTTCAGATATTTATCCACCGCCATCACTGCTGTCACAGTCGAAGCATCACGAATTCTACTGTTTGAATGGCAACAGGTAGATACACAGATTAATTAGCCATCTGCTGCCACCTAGCGGAAGAGTATTTAATTGTTCTGCCTGTCACTGTCACACAGACGAACAAAGACAAATTATTTGCAGTAAATAAATAATAATTTTCAGACCAATTAAGTGAAATTGGATAATTTTCCACGGTACACTTGATGATCTCTCACGGCACACTAATGTGCCGCGGCACAGTGGTTGGGAATCACTGGTCTAGAATGTCTAACAATCAGAGTGTCTGTGCCAAAATAAACACAAATTTGTAGTCCAGGAGATTCTTCTGTTGCTTACATGCTTGGTCTGAGAAGTGCTTTGAAAACTTTTATTTTTGTTTTTAGTTGTCCGGCCCCGATGAAGGGACGTGTCCCGGAGCGATTTGGCCCAATGGACTACGATGTGAATATTCCTAATAGATTCTTGGACATGTTTGGTTATCCTGACCCTCTGGATTTTGTTACTTATAAGATGTTTTTATGGTCATTTACCTGCCCTACTTAGTGTATAAAAACTGTTTAAAATGTTGGAAGCCTTTGTGCTCAATTTATGGAGCCGCAGTGCTCATGTAATAATGTTAAAATTTTTTGTATAGAAGATAATCTCTTTGTGACATGGGGGTTTTAATAATAATTGCAGAGAAATAGCCTAGATGTTTAATTTGTATCTTCATATTATTGCAGCTGGTTTTGTATAGTTTTGATGATCTTTTGATTAATTCTGTAATCCAGATCCATGATAAACGACGCATTAAAAGACATAACTTCAGCTTACCCGATGTTCTTCTCACTCCTGTTTCCATACATCTTGTTCAGCAGTGCTCACGGTTCCTGAATTATTTGGGAACAATCCTTGGAAGGAAAAAAAACAAAAAACAAAACTAAGTTATACAGTATGTGTTTGTAGTTCAAGGACATTCTTTAAAACAAAATGAATACACAAGAAACCTTAAGGCATTCCAAGAAAGGGAACACTGTAGCCCAGTGGCACCCTCCCCAATCACAGCCAAAGCAACAAAACAAAAAAAAAAACAAAAACCAATATAAAAATAGACTGATGTATTGATGAAGGGAAAATTGTAGGAAACTAAAAATAATACCCAAGCCAACTAGAATAATGAAAAGAACACTATCAGTAAGGCCCAGAACAGCAGGTTCTAATTGACTGAACCGAGACAGATCGGTTCTTGATGGATTTACGTGAAGCATGACTGATTTAACATGAGCACAGTTCAAGAGAGAGAGAATAAGTTAAAAAATGAGGAACGCCAACTGTTAAAAGTGACAGGTCCTGGGGATTTCCATCAAAAGGCAAGGAGCAATATGGCTACTAAACTGGCAACACTAGAGAAGTGAGAGTTGAGAATAACAAAGCTCAATAAAAGAAGGGTCTTGGCTAACAGTCACAGGAAGGAATGATTTTAGAAAGTTAAAGACTGGTGTCCACAGAAAAAGATAGGGGACAGAACACCAGGCAAATCGAGCAGAACACAGGTGGCAAAGTAGACTAGAGGAGATACCCATTAAAAAAACAAGAGGTGGGGTGGAGTCTATGAAGTACTTGCAGTTGTGTGAACTAATAATTGGAATTCCTGGAGCAAAATCGAACATTTGTGAATATATTGTGCCATTAGGGAGAGGGAGAGATCACTGGACCACAGTGAAATTAGGGGGAGATTTCTGTGGGATGATCTAGTTCTGAGTAAAGGCCATTCACATCTAAGTGTTTTAGTGCTACATAATTGTTTTAAAAGTTACTTGCCTTTATTTTCAATGACACTATTCATACCTAAGTGTTTTAGCAGTGAGCAGTTTATTAAACTCTTGCATGCAGTGATTTTTTAAGCGTCTTGGGCCAAATGCTTGTTCCACTGAATTTAAGTGTAGTGCTCTAAAAACACTGATAAAAGAAAAGAACATTTTGGAAGAAATTCAATGCCTCTTCCTGGATAAGGCAGCTTATTGAAACAAAAAAATAAATAAATAAATAAAATAAAATAACATGCGTGCATCAGTTTTCTACTAAAAGCTATCAAAGGGAAAGATTAAGGTACAAGGCTCGCAATCAAGTGACACAAATTTAACTAACGTTACAGATATACATTTAATTAGGTTAAAGTTTAATATAGACTTTTTAACAAATAGGCAGAGTGGTAGCGCAGAGCTCTTCCTCACAGTGCCATATGGAATTTGCATGTGCCTGTGCATTTCTGAATTGATCAGTATTTTTCAGCATGTTTAACTAAGTTATTATTACCTATTTTAACACAGAATAAAACAAACGTGTCTCAATTAAGTAAATAGATTTAGTCCATTGTGAAGTAAATAACATCCAGCCCCTTTCCTATCCCAAACTAGAGCCTCCGGATTGTGCCACCATATCACACTGTTTCAAGAAATCTTCAGTAAATGACAGGATTAATGCCAAAGAGATACTTTAATAAAGTGTTACTAGAGTGCACACAGCCTACTCTTTTCTGCTTGACTGTGCGATTGAACCCTGAAAAGGATCAATGCACCCACTGTCCAGAACTTTTGCTTCTTGCCTTACACCCAGTGCTGCTGTGAGAATCACTGGCATCCAGTGACCCTAAACAAGGAAGATTAAATTTACCTCTCAGCACATGCAGGATTAAATGTATGAATACAAATGTATGCTCATTTTTTCTGAGCTGGTTAGCTCTGTACACAAAAACACCTTCCCCACTTGCTGTTACTAGAAGACTGGTTCACGTGCTTGCATGATGTTGCACCGACTGCAACAGGCATTTTAATTTGTTTTGTATGCAAAAATAATGCATTGTTTTTCTTCCGCACATATCACTACTTACGTGCTTATCGATGCCCATCTAGCTGCCATGTTTTTCAAGCTTACATTGACTGTAATCGTAACAATGAACAAAAGAGAGCTCACACAGCAACCATCGCAACATATTGTTCACTTTTACCATTCATTAACTGATGCCAATGTAAAATCTTAAAAGGTTTTTGCCTTGCATCAGGTTATATTTATTAAAACAAGCAATGTCCTTTCTGCACACACGACACACATTTATATGTCTAGTGGGTTTTTTTGGAGACTTTGACTGTACACGTTTCACCGCAAACAGAATCTCGCACACAATCGGACCAGGTTAATGAGAGCACCGCCGATATTTTTAGTTCAAAACCCCTGCCCCTGTTTTGCCTACATGAGGCGTTGAATTGGTTTAGAAATGTGACACTCAGTGAGCTGTCTAATCGTTCCCACCCAAATTTTACTCAGGGCTATTAGAAGTCTGGCTTCAGTGAAATTATGTAATATACACAAACACATGCCAGTATATATGTATATTGTCAGGTTCTCAAAAATCTCACAACCACCTCCACTCCCACCCCTATCCCCAACTGTACTGTGTGCCAAAACTCTTTGCTGCCGGTGCAACTGCAAGTTTGCAGGCTCACTGCGAAACATGTCTGTTGCCCGATGGTTGATGCATGGAATATTTAAGACTGGGCTCTAGGCCTGGCCTTGCTCTCTTTCTTCTGTCTTTTCTCCTCCAGTATGAGCTGGCTCCAGCCATTGATCTGCAGCCACTGAACCTATCTGATGAGGGAGGCCATCTGTTCCTAAAATGAAGAAGGGAGCTACTGCAGGATGACTGATAACACCTCTGCTTGATTGCGGTTTGTGTGTACTAAAGTGACAGCTCCCAATTAAATAAATGCCGAGACCGTTCCTGTTTTCACTACAATAAAGTGGATTTTCTCGGAGAGTCGCCTCCTTCTCCAGTGTGCAAATCGGTGACCCACACCTCACAGTATTCTTTTAAAAGTGGACCCTGGTGAAAATTATGCCTAGTTATCCATTGATAAATTGCCATATCAAGACATCAAATAAACCTAATCATGTGGTTGCTGTAGGATATTTTATTTGTATTTGACATGGAAACCTCATCTAAAATCAAAAAGAGAACAGAACCAGAGAAACACAACTCATTTCAATTAATTACAGACAAAGATCTTTTTGCTTTGAAGAGTTTCTCATGCCTTTAATAAAACTTACAACCAATATTTAAGCCATACTAATTACACCGTTGTTAATACAGACATTTGTTGTGATGGCTGAGGTGATTCTCATGTTAATACTGCACTTGTACAATTTATTACAAATACTGCAGCTTCTCTAGGAGTCTTTTGCAAAATGTATGACGTTACTGTTATCTGACCATGATTAGCAAGAATAATCCATTTCACATTTACAATGAATATCATAGGATTTTAAATAGTAGACATAAAGCATAAAAAAGCAAGTAGAATTTATATAGAATGTCTAAGCAAATAATCTGTTAAAGATATTGTTATATGATTGATTAAATGATACAGAAAAAAGCATATACTTTTAAGTCTATATAAATGTATTCTGTTTATATATTTAAAGCAAGCTTGAGATTATTTCAACACAATAAATTAAACCGCAAATGTTTCAAGTTATACACATATTATTTAATACTACAGCAATAAAGCTGTACAGATCAGCACCCTTTCGCATTAGAACATGCATGTGAACCTGCCAACCCAGAGACATTGTCATAGTTAAGAATGGGTTAAAAAAAAAAAAAAAAAAAAAAAAAAAAAAAAAAGAAAAGAAAGGAGAAAAACTAAGACAGACTGCCAGGCATGCAACAAATTTACAAGTGATCTACGAATATGATGTCTAGAGTTAAAAACTCAAAAACAGGGAACTACTGACATTTATTATATTAAGTACAATGTTCAACAAACTTAAAATGGAAACTTGATTAAAAAAAAAAAGAATGTTTCATTATTCTTTGATTAATACAAATCAGGTTTGCTTTGTAAAGGTTTTGCTTCTTCAAGCTATGAATTATCAGTGAAGATTTCTTCTCTCTATGGTCTCAGAGTCAGACGGCAAATCTTCCTGCGTACAAGTGTCATAATCTCCCGGGTTCTCATTTAGCTCTGCATCTGCCTCATCATTACTCTCTGCACTGTAATCCACGTCTTCCATAAAACGGGGTTCATCTTCATCAAGCACATATGTGGTGGGACTGTGGAGACAACAAAAAACAATCAAAAACTGTACCTTGGAAACCTTTATGAAACATTCAGAACACACAAAACAGATTACAATTCATTTGTGCTCATTATTAGTCATTAGTGTTGAATAAATGCGTATGGCGACGACCTTGTTTGCAGAATAATTTCCTGTAAATTCGCTCTGTGGCCAGCTTAGTCAGACATTTATTCTCCAAATGCCTCATGATGCTTTGCAAGGTCAGCATGACATCACAGAAATGTAACAAGCTTAATGCATGTATTTGTACAGCAAGATCTTTGTGGAGCTGCTTTGGGCCTACTGACCTGATCGGTACTTCAGCCTTCTACCCTGAATGCATTTAAAATAGAAAAAAACTTACAATATTTTCATTTGAGGGGTACATTAGTTAACCATAATGAGAATATCATGAGTACTGCCACTGGATGTATAACAGCAATCCCTTTCCAGCAGTGCCACATGGCTATTTTGCCTGAAGAATTAGCCATGTCCAGGAGCTACAATCCAAAACGAGCCTTAAATGTGCCCTTCCTGAGAAAGAAAACATGCGTTATTATTTCACAGGGTCGTAAGACTTATTACTGTTTAAAAGGCATTGCTATCTTCCTTATGGTTGCACAGAAACAGGAAACAAAAAAGATGTTACAGCTGCACCCAGTGCAGCGACTTCAAACAATGAAACAAGCCAGTCTCATGCTGCCACTTCATTGCATTGCTAACGTGCACCCCAAAATTGGAACTCTGTGTGTATGGTGAGACTGTTTTAACTCATTGCTAGTTTGTAGCCATTTGCCTCATATCTTTCTATGGTTATCGTTTGGTCCCTTGAGCACTATGCTGCGGGAATAGGATCTGCCAATCTCTCAACAAAACCCAGACCTGCTTTCAACTCTGAAGTGGATTAAACCAATGTGAGAATGTAATGTTATGTAGTTTTAGTTTCTAAAAGTAACTTCAATTTTTTCAGTATGGTTTCAGACAGAACATATGGGACTCCACTTTCAACATTGTATTTCAAAAAGGACACTTTTTTTCCCATAATGACATTTTAACAACATAAAAAGCAAAAGTAAAATTCTGCAGAGACAAGAAAATAAAGCACATATCAGATGAAACATTTTTTGAGAATATATCCAATTTTATTAAAGCATCAGGTAATGTTTGACCAGTGTGTCATGACTGCAAGATGTGTCTAATTGGTTTCTTCAATAATGTGCTAAAATTCTCCTTGAAAAAAAATAAACTGATTAGTATCCACCAGAGGAAAATGTAGAGGGCTGAAAAACAGTTTTGTCAATGCAATCCACAGCTCTTAAGGAATAGAGGATAGGAGGCAAAGCAGCAGGAGGATGGGTGAGTAACACATACTCAGTTTCATTAAACTCCCTAGGGGGATGGATAAAGATATTTGTTCAGAAGATCTAAGTGCTTCTTAATATTTCATTAGATAAGTACTTCATAATTCAGATGGGGTCCCCCATTAGAGGATATAACCTATTTTTCATTTGGATAAAATTATCCATTTACCCCTTCATTCTGTAAAATTACTAAAATGTCTTATGGATGAGTTGAAAGCAATTATAACCTTGCAATGAACAAAACATGAAATTGTAAAACATAAAATTGGACAAGGATCCTTAAAAATCACACCCAGTATACTAGAGATGATGATGTACTGAATATTACAAGGCATACAAAGCAGAAACGATTTCTGAATTCTGCAAGCTACTTATTAGTAACTTATGAGATGTACCGATATTTTACTATTTTTCTCTTGACAGATACAAATGCCTTGTCAGTTGCTGATGCCATATAACCTAGACCTTACATTGTCCTGTATAATAAACTCTTGATCTGGGTGGTGAATCACCAAGGGGAGGAGCAACGGTGCTTCTTGTTCCACCTTCCTACAGATGGAAGTTTTGTGAACTAGCACATGCCCACTACCTCCATGGTCACCTACGGGTGAACAAAACCCTTTAATGCATCAAGATGAGGTTCTACTGCCCTGGTATTAATGAAGAGGTCTGACACTTAGGCATCTCTCTGCCTGGAGTGCCCCAATTCTTACCCTCCGCCACACCCCTCCATAATGGGTTGTTCCTTTGAGCAGATCGGCGTATTCCAGAAAAAGTCCTTATAGATCAGAGATCCCCATTCACTTTGGATACGTTCAGGGAAGCAGCCAAGTTACTCAAAATAAAATGACTTAAAATCATGTGTTGCAGAATCACATGGCACATAATCAACAAAGCCAAGCTCGGTTGTTGGACCACATAACGTCCCACTCTAAACTTCTAGCCTATTGGCACGGACCCTGTGAAGTTAAGAGAAAGGGACTCATGAATTACCTTGACAAACAGCTAAACCACAAACCCCTGAACAGCTCAATACAAATCTCCTGAAGCTCTGGACAGAACGATAGCAACGCTCTCCAGACAGTAATTAGGAAATGTAATTAAATTGGTAAAAGCTGTGGTTAACACCATACCAGGGTGTACCACTCTGGCTGTGCAAGACATCATGTCCAAATTGGAAGGGGTTGTGTGAGAAAGGCCATACCACCTCCTGGACGCAAGAAAGGCCCAAGTAGAGCTTGAGAGGATGCTAAACCTTGGGAGTCATTAAAGCAAGCAACAGATCTCGTCCGGTCCTGTCATATTGGTTCTCATGCCTGACAGCAGTTGCAGTTTCGGTAAGAACTTCCGTCAACTTTACTTTGTCTCCTGTGTTAATGACTACCCCATGCCACAAGTGGCCAACTTGGTCAAGCAGCTGGAAAAGTTTCCATTCCTTTCCACCATTAACATAATAAAGGATATTATTTGCAAAATTTCCTTAACACTACAATCCCTGAAGCCTACGAAAAAACTTGCAATCCCAGCCCACCTTAAATTCCTTCGTACCTCTCCATCAGCATCTTTTGTTTGGTAAATGTGTCAATCAGCACAAGTAGCCTGGTATCCTATATCCCCACCCCCTTGATGGAGCTCAACTCGGGCAAAAGGTTCTCCCAGCTCAATCCAAGGCTCCTTATATGTGTGGTGTCTGGAGTTGTACGAGGGTAAATAATACAGTATATCATTATTTGGAATACATGCATTTCATGTGTGTTCCGTGTCTACAAAGATCTGGGTAAGTTTAGGATGAAAGGAAATGAGAGGCCAGGAATGCTGAACAGTATGCGAGCAATTCGCCACGCTAGTGTTTAGACCTGAAAGTGCCATGCTGATGGTGTATGAGCTCAAAAAGAAGAAGCCTTTGATTTGCCTCGCATTTCCTTTCATCTTACACTTACCCAGATCTTTATAGACACGGAACACGCATGAAATGCAAGTATTCCAAATAATGATATACTGCATTATTTACTCTATACAACTCCAGGCACCTCACACGAAGACAAGGAACCCTAGCTTGAGCTGGGAGAACTTTTTGCCCGAGTTGAGCTCTGTCAAGGGGGGATGGGACAGCAGGCTGCTTGTGCTGATCTACACATTTACAAAACAAAAGACGCTGATGAAGCTTTTTCATAGGTTTCAGGGATTCTAGTGTTAATGGAACCTGCCCAAAAAAAAAAAAAAAAAAAGTTTAGCAGCACAAGTGGGCATTGGCATTACCATATCTTATCCTTTGAGTTATATTGGTACTCCTGCAGAACTTCCAGCATCTGGCAGACAAACTGCCAAGGCTCCATAATGCCTATTGTGATAAACACCTTAATAATGGGGTCATCTATTCTAGTACCTGGAAAGATCACCTACTGAACATTCTTAACGTATTCTGCACACTACTACAAGCTGGGCTCTGCATTAATCTTAAAAGGTGTTATTTCAGCTTATCTGCAGTCAACTACCTTGAGAACAGTGAGGGCCAAGTGCAGATAGGCCACAATTTGAAGCTTGCTGTGATTCAGAATTGGCTATGCCACAAACAAAAAGGGAGATCCAAGGGCTCCAAAATGACACACTTGCAAGTGCTTTCTCTATGCCGAGGAAGCCAGTGCTAAGACCTGTGTCTCTTATTAATTTTTGTTGCATTCTGCTTGATTTTTTTTGTTTGCATTAAACGGGGCTTGGCTACAGAAGTCAGCCCTTTATACATTTTTCTAGTTACTATTTTCACATCCATTTTTATATAGTTTCTTATGGAAATGATTCACATCCTCTCAAAGTATTAAAAATACTAAAGCTCAAATGATTAGTAATAATTCCTTTAATCTCTTTTTTTATGGAGTGATATTTTATAAATACTTGCATGATAAAAATGAATGTGTAATGAAATCAAACACATCTTTCTTTAAGCTAAAAAGGAAGTGTTTAAGAATAAAATGTCATTATAAAATTTTTATAATTAATACTTACACTCATCTAAAGGATTATTAGGAACACCTGTTCAATTTCTCATTAATGCAATTATCTAATCAACCAATCACATGGCAGTTGCTTCAATGCATTTAGGGGTGTGATCCTGGTCAAGACAATCTCCTGAACTCCAAACTGAATGTCAGAATGGGAAAGAAAGGTGATTTAAGCAATTTTGAGCGTGGCATGGTTGTTGGTGCCAGACGGGCCAGTCTGGGTATTTCACAATCTGCTCAGTTACTGGGATTTTCATGCACAACCATTTCTAGGGTTTACAAAGAATAGTGTGAAAAGGGAAAAACATCCAGTATGTGGTAGTCCTGTGGGCGAAAATGCCTTGTTGATGCTAGAGGTCAGAGGAGAATGGGCCGAGTGATTCAAGCTGATAGAAGAGCAACTTTGACTGAAATAACCACTCGTTACAACCAAGGTATGCAGCAAAGCATTTGTGAAGCCACAACATGCACAACCTTGAGGCGGATGGGCTACAGCAGCAGAAGACCCCACCGGGTACCACTCATCTCCACTACAAATAGGAAAAAGAGGCTACAATTTGCACGAGCTCACCAAAATTGGACAGCTGAAGACTGGAAAAATGTTGCCTGGTCTGATGAGTCTCGATTTCTGTTGAGACATTCAAATGGTAGAGTCAGAATTTGGCGTAAACAGAATGAGAACATGGATCCATCATGCCTTGTTACCACTGTGCAGGCTGGTGGTGGTGGTGTAATGGTGTGGGGGATGTTTTCTTGGCACACTTTAGGCCCCTTAGTGCCAATTGGGCATCGTTTAATGCCACGGGCTACCTGAGCATTGTTTCTGACGATGTCCATCCCTTCATGACCACCATGTACCCATCCACTAATGGCTACTTCCAGCAGGATAATGCACCATGTCACAAAGTTGGAATCATTTCAAAATGGTTTCTTGAACATGACAATGAGTTCACTGTACTAAAATGGCCCCCACAGTCACCAGATCTCAACCCAATACAGCATCTTTGGGATGTTTGGAACGGGAGCTTCGTGTCCTGGATGTGCATCCCACAAATCTCCATCAACTGCAAGATGCTATCCTATCAATATGGGCCAACATTTCTAAAGAATGCTTTCAGCATCTTGTTGAGTCATTGCCACGTAGAATTAAGGCAGTTCTGAAGGCGAAAGGGGGGTCAAACACCGTATTAGAATGGTGTTCCTAATAATCCTTTAGGTGAGTGTATTTGTAGGTACCTCATGCAAACAGCACATTCATTACTGAACTAATGTAAAATATGTACTGTTTCTTAAATTTTAAAGGTTAAGGAACAAGTATATATAAAGTACATATACACCAGGTGGATTACTTCAGTCACAGTAACCTTTCATGTTAAGAAGGCTAACAGTCATCAATGCAGACTGTTTCATAAAGAAAGAACACCCACTTTTCACAGCAATAAATGGATACAGAAGATTCTTCATTACACAAGTGGTAGACTCAAAATAGGCAATATACACTGGAGGTCTTAATCCATTGTCAGAAGAAAACAGAGGAAAAGGAGAACCTATAGAGGAAAATGCAATCTGAGAAAGCTAGAGAGTGCTTCTTTAGCACACTATTAAAAAACATCTTTGTGCATGAAGAGAGAATTTCTAGGATAAAATTCCAGCTGGACAAAGGGCCATGTTTTAATAACTAGAAATCCAAGAAGCAAATTTAAAAATAAACACAGAACACAACTTGGCAGAATGCTACATCAAATTGTTCAGAAAAGTGCATGCACGGATTTTTCCAAATGTATTTGTTCTAATACAAAGGTTACAGAGGCTTAGGTTAAATCACATCATTATTGAAGCAAACACTGACAACTTCAACCTCATGCATGGCCAATTCAGAGTTGTAAGTAACCCTAATCTTCTTATCAGTGTGATAAAAGATGAATTATAGTACCCAGATAAGACCTATGAGGGTACAAAGAAAACTACACCAACTTTACACTGTGTAATCTAGGATTTGAACTCAGAAAACATCAGATCTACTAGGCAGCTCCTTTAACAACTGCACGCATAGTTGCCTCCTCCCTCCCTCAAAACTTTGAGGTAGTTTTATATATATATATATAAAAATGTAGGCAACTGCCAAGAATAGAGAAAGGAGTGAAAGATAATCTTTATGTGGGATGAATGGAAAAACATTTTGGACTCTAAATTGTTAAGGATGCCATCTCAGTAATGTGAAAGCCCTTTCTTCAACTGTTTTAGTCTAAACTTAAAACATTTCACTATCACTCAGTCAGAAACTATCACCTTTGTGGATGCACTATTAACCGCACAAAAACTGACAGTCCAAAGGTGGCATCCTACAACAGGCTGTCAAAATCTTTCTAGAACACACACAAAGCACTTCCACACAAGGATTTTTCACTTTAAACAAGGAGATTTAAGGCACTTTCACACTGCAGGAACATTTTTCAGGAATCAAGGACATTTTAGAAAGTCAGCAAAATTTGTAGCATTCCCTCTGCAGGAACCTGGACCATTTTTTAGTTCCTGGTAATGTTTTTCTTAAGCTCTTACTCCAGGGTATGTTCTTTTTATTCAAGCAGGAACCATTGTGGGTATAGCTCAGGCAAGGAATTGATTGGTTGACCACAAGCACTGGTGCCATCTTACAAATCAGTTAGTGCCACCATGTGATGCATCAAATCAATTAATCAATTCCCACATGCAATCTCTTCAAAACAAAATGGCGTGACAGTCCCCCATTAACTCCCAATTGTACCGCCTTTAGCATAGCATCTCTATCTTCTTAATCGTCTTCCTGGTGTGCCACATGAAAGCAATAGTCTCCCACGTTAAGTTGTGATTGCTTTGAAGAAATAAGGTGCAGGGGGTCCCCCATGAACTCACGAACACACCTCACTTTACACATCACGTATTTTTCATTAAGGTTACAGTATAGGTTGCATGGTGGGAATGTAAGGCACAAAAGTGGCCAAGGCTTACACCATACAGGAATTCACTGGTTCCTGAAAACAAAGTTCCTGCAGTGGGTAACTCTTAGAAATTATCAGCAGCATGTGGCTTGAGTTGCCATAATCTTTAGCGTGATGCTTAATTACGTTTTTCCCTTTCATTTATTTATTGGCATCTCTTGATTCTTCCTTATTTCTTAAGCAGTTTAACAATGAAATGAGACAAAATAGCCCTACAGAAATATTTGAATCTGTTCAGTTCTGTGCTGTAATTATAAACCCATTGTAATCTCTGACTAGGAACTGGCAATAACAAACCCACATTTCGCAGATGGCCCTCAGGTGGTGTCTCAATCTACTCTGAACCAAATATGAACACGCTGATTAAGAATATTGTTTATGCTAATATTTTTCTGAAGTTTCAATATTTTTTCATTAGTGATTGTGTCCTATTTGAAAAAGCAGACATTTTACATTGTTTTACGACAATAGAATAGACGCTACCAACGCTAGAAGTGATAAGTGAATCCAGACTCAATTCAGCGAAATCGCAGAAATGCTCAGGAATTCTGCCACATTCAGCAAAATGCACTGTTGCCAATAGGGAAGGAGAAACTGAATGAGCTTTAAGTGGATTATAATGGTGCAATGGCCTTTTAAGTGCTGTGACAACCAGGGAGACATGTGCCAACTATGGTAGGCCAATATTTGTGGTCAAAAATGTGACCTGAGCTGTGTAATAGAATTAGAAATCAGAAGAAAATTTCCTGCAGATAGTAAGTGTAAATTCACTAAGGCTTGACACCCAAAGATTCAACAGCTGATCTGGCACGCAAGGTCACCTGTGAACACAACATATTTGTTGTGGAAAATGCTTTGGCAAACTTTACTGATCAATTAATTGCCTCCACAAAACCCCCTTAAACCAAGGTAGGCTCCTTCTCAACAAAATCTGCAGAGAACAGAAGAAAAAAACTGCAATAAACTAAGATTTTTCTGTGGTTTACAGCTAAATGTATCTTCTATATAAATTCTAAAATGTTATTAATATTACATCAGGTACATAATATTGTGGTGATCTCAAACCTTGCAAATATAACCTGTGCCTTTAAAAGTGTTGTTGTACATCTATGATCTTTTGCAATAAATATAAGTCAGAGAATAGTAACTGAAAAACAAAATTGGTTAGTTTGAAACAAAATTAATTATTGTACAAAAGGAAATAATGACAATGGTCCTGCACACTAAGCACTTTTATTTGAAGAATTATCTGCATTTACTGCACTGCTTCATTATGGCTCACTGTCTGCCCTTTTCACCACATTCTCTGAGATTACCTCACTTGCCACCCCAAATTTGAAACTCACTTGAAAAGCCAGGTTTTCAGTTTTCATATACAAGGAAAACTAGTGATGACTGGCAGAAAACACAAAGCAAATTATGTAAAAAAAAAAAAAAAAAAAAATATAGATGGCATTACACTTAGAGCACTTGGACAGTAGAAGTAGTGTTATAGCACTATAAATCTCTTTCCCCATCTTCTGCCTAAAGCACTATTCTCTAAATCCCATTTGCAGCTCTCTCACTGTTTCAGTACGGAGTGATTATTGAAAGGTTTTGATTTCATCTTTCAAACAAATTGTAGCAGGCAGAAACCATATCTTGTTAGATAATGTATACCTTTCACTTACACATTTCCGCTTTGTTTTATTGCAGTCTTGGCAACTGTACAGCATGCAAATATCTTACTGTTAACCCTTATTCTGCCATAATGTAAAAGTTGCTGTATATTTAATTACTATTAGCATCACATTCATCTCCGGTGGGTTGGCACCCTGCCCAGGATTGGTTCCTGCCTTGTGCCCTGTGTTGGCTGGGATTGGCTCCAGCAGACCCCCGTGACCCTATTCGGATTCAGCGGGTTAGACAATGGATGGATGGATCACATTCATCAACTCCACTGTGAACTACAGTAAATTTTGAAGAAGAAAGTTAAATGGCATTTTGACTATTTGATTGGTAATTTTCTTATTGTTTAATCTACAAAGATTACACAGAATCTTTATACCTAGCTGATATACTTCTGCAAATTAAGTCTAAATTTGATCCAAAATTAATCATTTTACTTGTATGCACCCATATGAGTAAATCTGTGCAAATGAGCTGAAAATGTAAAAAGGCAAGCACAATGTAAATGATGGATCACAAAATCAAGAACTCTGTGATACATACTCTTATGTGTTTATATATAAAGATTAAAAAAACACATTTAGTAGATGGGCAGCTGTATGAAATGACATAATTAAGAGTTGTATTAATTACATCAGTCAGTTCACACTAAACCTTCAATTCAATTTATTCATATAAAGTGAACTTTCATACAGTATATAAACCCAGCATAAAATGCACTGTGAGCCAGTGCAAATAAACAAAAATATAAAAACAAACACTGAACATAAAAAATTCAATATATTAACACGATATATAAATATAGTATGCTGATTATACTGAGAGATACTACAAGCCAAAAAGACAACAGCTGCATTAATAGCCAAAATGAAAGCCCTTGTGTAGGTGGTGTTTTGTAAGGCCATGGATACCGACTTTTCAAATTCCTCACAGAGATTCTGGAAAAAACGTTCAACCACTCAGGAAGGGTAGGTGGGACATCACTCAGGCTGTCCTTAGCAAGGGTAGAGAAACACTGACAATAATAAGAGATATTACTAATAGGCGGAAGGAGCACTAAGTGTATATTTTCACATTGGAAAGAAAATAGTGTACTAAACCCAAAATTTCAGCTGTGTAGTCTTTATACCACATACTTGATGATGGCTATGCAAATGAAATATTGTAATTCTTACCTTATTATTGTTTACAGTATGGAAAAACCTTTAACTTTTTTTCCTCGTTAACTGATGTACGCTGACACAGCTCACTCACTAACTCCATTTACAATGCCCTGCGATAAGTATTTGGCATCCAAGTCTACTTTGACATTTACTAGTCTCGGCTTTAAATCTTAAAACATAGCTGATCTACAAAACAGTGTACATAATGCTAAATTAAAAGAAACAAGATGAAAAATAAGAATTGTAAGATTAAAAAAGTATTGAAAGTACAGTAATCCCTCACTATATCGCGCTTCGACTTTTGTGGCTTCACTCTATCGCGAATTTTAAATGTAAGCATATCTAAATATACAGTCCCGATCAAAAGTTTAAGACCACTTGAAAAATGGCATAAAATCATATTTTGCATGGTTGGATCTTAACAAGGTTCCAAGTAGAGCTTCAACATGCAACAAAAAGAAATGGGAGTGAGACAAAAAATTTTTTGAGCATGCAATTTAATGAAAACAACGATTAAGCTGAAACAGGCTGTTTTACAGCTGATCAAAGGTTTAGGACCAAACCTCCAAAAAAACCCGTAAAACCCCCCAAAACAGAAATCAAACTTCCAAACATGAACTCAGTACTGAGTAGCTCCACTGTTATTGTTGATCACTTCAAAAATTTGTTGCCGCATGCTTGAAGCAAGCGTTTCCATGAGGTGAGTGGGAACATTTCTCCAAGAGGTGAAGACGGCCGCACAAAGGGCATCTACTGTCTGGAACTGTTGTCCATTTTTGTAAACTTCCCTTGCCATGCATCCCCAAAGGTTCTCAATTGGATTTAGATCAGGGGAACAAGCAGGATGGGCCAAAAGAGTGATGTTATTCTCCTGAAAGAAGTCCCTTGTCCTGCGGGCATTGTGTACTGTAGTGTTGTCCTGTTGAAAAACCCAGACGAGGGCCCTCAGTCATGAGGTATGCTCTCTGCAACATCTGGACATAGCCAGCGGCCGTTTGACGCCCCTGCACTTCCTGAAGCTCCATTGTTCCACTGAAGGAAAAAGCACCCCAGACCATTATGGCGCCCCCTCCACTGTGGCGCGTAGAAAACATCTCAGGTGGGATCTGCTTGTCATGCCAGTAACGTTGGAAACCATCAGGACCATCAAGGTTAAATTTTTTCTCATCAGAGAATAAAACTTTCTTCCACCTTTGAATGTCCCATGTTTGGTGCTCTCTTGCAAAGTCCAAACGAGCAGTACTGTGGCGTTCAAGGAGACAAGGTCTTTGAAGACGTTTTTTGTTTTTCAAGCCCTTCAGTCTCAGATGCCGTCTGATGATTATGGGGCTGCAGTCAGCACCAGTAACAGCCTTAATTTGGGTCGAGGATCATCCAGTGTCTTGACGGACAGCCAATTGGATCCTCCGGCTCAGTGCTGGTGAAATTTTTTTGGGTCTTCCACTTGACTTTTTTGTTCCATAACCCTCAGGATCATTTAAGAAATTCCAAATGACTGTCTTACAGCGTCCCACCTCAGCAGCACTGGCGCACTGTGAGAGACCCTGCTTATGCAGTTCAACAACCCGACCACATTCAAAAAGGGCAAGTTTTTTTGCCTTTGCCATCAGAACGTGTGACTACCTGACAGAAAATGACAATGAATCCACATCTTTGCACTGATTTGGCCTTTTAAAGGCATGTGGTCCTAAAATCTTGATCAGCTGTAAAACAGCCTGTTTCAATTTAATCGTTATTTTTAATTAATTGAATGCTCAAAAAATGTTTCGTCTCACTCCCATTTCTTCTTGTTGCATGTTGAATCTCTACTTGGAACCTTGTTAAGATCCAAACATGCAAAATATGATATTTTGCCATTTTTCAAGTGGTCTTAAACTTTTGATCAGGACTGTATATCACGTATTTTTTGCTGGTTCGTGGATTTCTGCGGACAATGGGTCTTTTAATTTATGGTACATGCTTCCTCAGTTTGTTTGCCCAGTTGATTTCATACAAGGGACCCATTTGGCGGATGGCTTAGAAGCTACCCAATCAGAGCATGTATTACATATTAACTAAAACTCCTCAATGATATATGATATGCTTCCCGCGCGGTGCTTGATTGTTTTCTTTTCTCTCTCTCACCCTCTCTTAGGGATATAAATGCAAACAAGCACAAGTTTGGGTAAGAGTACAACTACATCTCAAAGGCACTGATCATCACTCAGATGTCAGTGCAATCCATCACACAAAAGTGGAAAAAAAGATACGAAACTGAAGTCCTACTGCCTATGTCAGGTTAATCCTGTAAACACAGATCAAGAATGACACTTGTCAGACTATGGCGACACCAATTGTCATTTCAACTGCAAAAATCAGTTACTGTGATTAGAGGGGACGTTCAAGACTCAATTTCTAAGGCATAACAAAACAAAAAAAAAAAAAAGGAAGAGTGGCAAGATAGCCCTGGCTGGAGAAAAAAAGTGTGTTTCCCTGTAAAGAATTTATAAAAGGTAAAGCAAAGATGTCATAAAAACTTGTGAGCTGATGAGACCAAAGAGGAGCTTGAACACTATGTGTGGCATAAATCTAAACACGGCACATCAGCTGTAAGATGTGGTGGTGGTAGCTTCACGTTGTGGGGATGGTTTTCAGCAGCAGGGACTGGCAATCTGTTCAGGACTGACGAAGACTACCTAAACAGATCCTGGAGGAAAACCTGCTACTATCTGCAAGAAAGCTTAAACTGGGGAGGAAGGTTGTCGCTCAACTGGAAACTGTAACAGCAACAATGCAATGACTTAAAATGAAGAAAACTAATTTGAGTGGCCCAGTCAAAGCCTTGGTCTTTACCCCATTGAAGATATATAGTAAGGCCTATAAATTGCTGCCCATTGCTGCTCTCCAACTAACTTGGCACAGCTTGAGCAATTTTAGAAGAAAGAATAGGCGAATCTTCCACCATCATGTTGCGTAAAATTGATAGAGACTTATCCAAAATGACTACATGCAGTAATAGCCCGAAGAATTGAATTTTGTGATTGGGATGATTACTTACATTTCAACATTTGGAATTACATTTTTTAATGGTTTATAATGTTTTTTTTCTTTTTGGGAAGGACTATGAAAAAAAATGTTTAATTTACAAATAATAAGTTATTTATTATATGCACAGACAAGCACAAATACTGGTATAAAGAGGTAATAAAGGTTATTTTTGTTATATACTCACAAAATAAGAATTTTAGGAAAAGAAGACAAACATGAGAATAAAGTACTGAATGGCATCTTTGATTTTCGCTTATTTACATATGGCAAACAATATTGGGGGGTGGGGGAAATCACATTTGTTGTGTTTAAAACACTGTTGTAAACACATAACAAAATAAAGAAAAAAAATACAATATCAAGATAATTTTTATTAATCTTATAGTATTATAAAGTACATTAAGCTTGTGTTTTATCTAACACTAGCAAAATACCCGTGCTTTGCAGTGGCGAAGTACTGCCTTAAAATTTTTATTAGGAAGAAAATTAAACCTTTTTAAACTGAGGGAAAATATACCAATAATTATTTGTTATGGATCTCTTTGTATACCACATTGTGAGTTCGGCCCTCCGAGTGTAATATGACCAAGCTGTGTGCTGAGCTTACTCTTGAGCATGCAACGTACAGTTGGCCATGTGAAAAGTAATCTTGTTTCAAATCTCACAGCTTGGATTGCTGCTATCATTATCGGTTTGAGTTTCATGGTTTGTTTCAATTACGACAGTATTTGTAGGACTTGTGTTGAAGAGACATTCGGCATCTGTCAAGCGTTGTAAGTATACAACCGGTTTCATCGATAACTTCACATCCAACTTTTGAGAGTTTAAACATTCATAAACATCAAAGTGTCCACTACTGAAATCGTCACCTGTGAATCTAAGATGTTTAAGAGGCATTGGCGCTTGTCCAAAGGTGTAAAATATTTGGCCATTTCGGTACACTTGAAAGCGACAACTGAACAATTCAGCGGCAGCCATCAACTCACATGCAGAACCATAGGTGAAGGGCTTAAGCATTTCACTCTTATAGTGCTCCTGTGTAGTATAATTATCTCCTGTACCGTCATCAGTCTACACCTTGAACCTGTCCCAGTCATTCAATACATAAGACACAATGTTCCTCCGGATATCAAGAGTGAGCCTGATATGTCCGTGCAATATGTAACAAAGAGAATGGAAAAGGCAGGCAGGCATGGAAACCACTCGGTAAGTGACAGTTCTTTGATCAATGGTGATCACCTCGATAGACATGTTAATGGGATTACGGTTGGAACGATAAAGGAAATGGGTACCTGAACAATGTAAAGTAAGTCTAAAATACCTACACAA
The DNA here is from genome assembly GCF_016835505.1 of Polypterus senegalus. Taxonomy (NCBI): domain Eukaryota; kingdom Metazoa; phylum Chordata; class Cladistia; order Polypteriformes; family Polypteridae; genus Polypterus; species Polypterus senegalus. Next base: position 49,726,283 of record NC_053157.1, read on the forward strand.
TAAATATAATCGTAATAAACGATCAATAAAACAGCGGAGAAGCCGTGGATTAAATAAAAAGGCTGCAGTTATCAGCAGGGAGACGTGAATCCCGTGGCGAAGCAAGGAAGGGAATGTAGAGACCAGAGCGATGGACTGCCTTATATAGGCAGGCAGTCAACAGCGTGGGAGGCGTGAGGATGGGGGACGGTGACCAAGCTGCAGGCTATGGACGTATATATGTACGTAAGTAGGATTTAGTTAGCGTTGGGAACCTGCGTACCAAATTTCTTGAAGATGGGCCCATAAGTAACAAAGACCGTTGAAAAGCTCAATATGGCGGCCGACAGTGGCATCATACCACCGAAATAAGTACGTACATTGGTTTCGGTTAGCGCAGGGAATCCGCCTACCAAATTTCGTGAAGATGGGGCCATAAATAAGAAAGTTCAACATGGCGGATGTTGTTGACCGTTATGACCGTTGCGCATAGAATTTCGAAATGAAAACTGCTTAACTTTTGTAAGTAAGCTGTAACTAATGAGCCCGTCAAATTTCAGCCTTCTACCTACACGGGAAGTTGGAGAATTAGTGATGTTGGAAAGTTCAATATGGCGGCCGACAGTGGCGTCATACCACCGAAATAAGTACGTACATCGGTTTCAGTTAGCGCAGGGAAGCCACCTACCAAATTTCGTGAAGATGGGGTCAGCCTTCTACCTACATGGGAAGTTGGAGAATTAGTGTCGTTGGAAAGGTCAATATGGAGGCCGACTTGTGGCGTCATACCATCAAAATAAGTACGTACATCAGTTTCCGTTAGCACAAGGAAGCCGCCTACCAAATTTTGTGAAGATGGGGCTATAAATAAGAGAATTCAACATGGCGGACTTTGTCGACCGTTACGTGTAGAATTTTGAAATGAAACTGCTTAACTTTTGTAAGTAAGCTGTAAGGAATAAGCCTGCCAAATTTCAGCCTTCTACCTACACGAGAAGTTGGAGAATTAGTAATGAGTGAGTGCTTTGCCTTTTATTATTATAGATCAATAGACACTAGAAAGTAGTGTATGTTATGCATATTTTATATGATATTTCTATGTGTAATTCACAGTACAAGAGCATAATAAGAGAATCGTGTTATTACCAAAACAGCACCAATGTAACAGAATAAACCAGTTCATGATAATCAAAAGAGAAATTACAGATTCAAAATATGTTGGCTCTTTTTAATTTGATATAGTACAACTTTGACAATATAATATGCTCAGTTAACCTCACTATGTTAGTGTTTAACAAACTATTCAAAGTGTCCCTCACAGCAGATAAAAACACAGTAAGATTTTTGCTTTTTTTCATTTCGCTCCTATCAAAGACAAAATGTGTCACTGCGGTTTTGCAGACACGTGCTAGTTGTTAGTAGTATACCACAGCTGCTTCTACCTAATACTAGACATGTTCAAAAAGATAGACGACCTAATAATTCTAAAGAATTATTTCACAGCTGATAAGACTGTAGTATATTAATAGCACTGCGTCTCTTTCTATTAAGTGAACCTGAAAATATAAAACAAGATAACGCCAGTTAACAAAAATAAGTATGCCGACTTCTAGCTTGAGGTTGGGGGGAGAGTAAAGCTGAAGATAATGAAGGTCATAAAGAGCATTTTTCTCTTAAAAAAAAAAGATCACTTCAAAAAAATAACTGCCAAACTTCCTTAATTGAACACATACAAGTAGTTAGGTGCATGGTGACCAGAGTGCCCAGGACTATTGCCTTGTCTAAGGTTCAATACACTGAGTACAGTCAGACATCTCTGGGTTTATCACTTAATTATTTCTCAATGCTCTGGATACTTTTCATATTGCCTACATGTGCACTAGAATAATGACAAAACTGGCCTGCTTTGATTGATTTTGATTGTATGTACGATTTTGCTCAGACACTGACTTGCAATAAATTCAGAATTGGTCCTGTCCTGCACCAAATACTGCTGGGACACTAAATGCTGTGACTAGAATAAAATCAAATAGCTTCTGTAATACTGCTGCCATTCATTTAGTGCACTTGTGTGAGACTGTGGTTGTATAATTGCTGAATGTAGCCACAGCCCTTTCATGTTATGTTCTTTTAGGAAGTGTCATGGAGTCCCCAAATTCATGTGCTTTTTTGGGGTTCAATTTAAGGGTGTACATGGGGAAGGAAAACAATTCAGCAATTTTCAGCTATTTTTTGATTTTGTGTTTTAGAGTAGAAGAGAATGCAGCTCCACCTATTCCAGCACTGGGTTATAAAGCTACTAATAAGCATGAGGTTGACCTCAGTTGAGGGATCAAGTTCTGGAAAATGCCTCATTGTTACCAAAGACTGTTCTGCTATACAGTACTTGTATTTCTTCAATTATGTTTTGCTTAAGGTAATTAAACAGGGATTTCGTGACTAAAACCCCAACTCTTTTTATGTCTCCTCCTTTGTTTCCTTCTATTTACAGTTGACTCCAAATACATGTTTGGAAAGTCCAATATTACGCCAGTTCCAGTATGTTGAGGTTTCAGAAAAAAAAGACTTTGAATTTAGTGTTAAAATTGCTTTAGACATGGACAATGATACAATCCTAAATGCCTCTCCTAAAAAATTTAAACCAAATCCCCACATCTTTAAGTGGACAGATGAAGCTAAACAGTGACTTTAATTTAATAGGTTGTGATCATATACTCAATAAATAATCTATAAAATTAAAATGACTAATTACCTCTATTTCTGAATCCCTATTATCATTTACCCATCTCTAATGCCACATATAGAAATTATGCTATCATACAAAGGTTTATATTTGCAAAATAAAGTATTACCTATCTATACAGTATATAAAATGAAAATTCAATATTACTCTCAACTGGATTAAAAGAATGCATAAAAATTAATACTGCTAATATTTTTACAGGAAGCTATATTATACTATTGTTTCTGACTCTCAGATCCCAGTAAACATCTAATAAATACCATTACCCCTGGAGTTTAGAAAATGGAGAGAATGAATAAATGAACAAAATGTGATTGTTTAAATCACTTAAATACATTCTTTGGCTAAAATCACTCATCTTTAAAACATAACAAACATCTGCAATTTCATATAATTTAATGCTAATAGTTAATCTTTTTGCTAATATTTGATTCTTTTTGATCAAAAAGGTTGCATCTGACTGTTGGGTCAATACTGAGATAACATATAAAATATCTTTGCAGATTTTCTAGAATTACTTTTTAAATTACAGATGAACTGGGGAATTTGAATTTATCCTATTAGCACTGGATACAAGGCTACATCCAGTCATTGAAGGGGATTTAAGTCCATCACAAAATACATTCACATGTAGTTTTAGTCATAGCTGGCCATTTTAGAATAACCAGCCTGACATGACTGGGATGTGGAATAAATCTGAAGTCTCCCCCCAAAAAAAAAAACCTATGCAAACTCTACATGAAGTGACCAGGATGAAAATTAAATCCAGGTCCCATAAATTATGAGACAGCAGTGCTAATTAATGAGCTCAAATGTTAATCTACCTAAAACTACTTTTATTTACATATTATTAAAACTAATTTTTTTAAAATTAAATGAAAGTTTTTCTTAAAGCATCATGGATACATTTAAAATAAATTAAACAAAAATCATCTTTGTGGATTTTTAGATTTTCAAGGACAACTACCATAATGTTAATAAGCAATACACTGATTAACAGAATTCAATTTATTTTTAATACAAATTTTACTAATTGACTTAAGCCTTTATCCAAGGTGACTTACAACATTTGAGAGATACAATCTGTTTTTGTAATTGGAAGAAATGCAACTTGCTCATGGTCACACAAATCATAGACAAACAGTTATCCAATAAATAAGCCAACCACATTTTATTGTCGATATTGTATTGTTGACTTATTAAATCAAAGACTCGGGGAATCACTTGAATAATTTCTACTATTACTTGTCTTCTGTATGAATTTAATAATTGTGCTTTAATACAAGAGTTTATCTTATAGCTAACAGAATATGAGAAAATTAAAAGAGCACAGATTCACAAGGCAATATATATTAAGTATTCAGACCCTTTAACTTAAAAGTAGCTAAGGCAAGCAACTCCATCTTGAATCTTGTCCTATAAGTGACTGCATTATATACTGAGGAATGAACACAGTAACATTCAACTCATACTCCCAAAAGTATTTGCATAAAATACAACTCTTCCTTAAATTAATAATGGCAATTTTTGTTATTTTTTGTTCAGGGATGAAAAGCCTTCTGTCTATTAATTAACAAACTCATTTAATTCAATTGTAGGTTGACAGGGACAAAAATCTAGCTGTGCAAATTTAGGCACAAGGTGGAAAATTATTTCTGGATACATCTATCCAGCCAATGGACTGATTTAGGAAACCCATTTACCTAGTGGGAGGAAAAACTAGGAAACTTCCAAGAAACTTCCAGACACCTAGTTGAAAATCTGGTTTAGTTTAAGCATTTTAGCACCAAAAATAAAAAATAATTCTAGAATGGCTAGTGCAACTGTATTCATACAGCACAAATTGCACATATGCACAATAAATACAAATAACATACAATGAGCCAAACAAAAGGAAATGCATGCACTACAAATTGGTGTACTTTAACACACATATTTATTGAGATCTTCTACTGTGTTTTACAATATAAATTAGCACAGAAAGAACAAAGGGGCTCTAATCTATAGTATTCTTTTCTAAACATATATTCTGTTCATTTTAAAGTATCTAAACAAAATTCTACAGCATGTCTGGAATAATGAGAATATCTTTAAAATACTCGTAAGTTAAATAATTAGCCTGATGCCTCACAAATCATATTTGTGTGCTTTTTTTCTCTGATCATGTCTATACTTCATATGTAGAAGTACCTCAGCAATTGATTTTTGCTACAATTTAAAAATGACAAAAGAATTATGGACAACATATTCAAACTGTAATTTCAAATTAAAGTAATGTATTATCCATTATGTTATACCATCAGATAAACTAGCTTCTTCATATCAAACCATTCTAAAATGTTATCTGTTAAAGTTTTACTCATCTGTTATAGGTAATAAAATTATTTTAAGAAAAGTCTGAACATCTGTTTCATTACTGAACAGTGGCTTTTATATGCAAATGCCATATCCTTAGCATTGGTATGCTACAGAGGATACTAAAATTCATACATCTCAATAGGTCTTACTCTGTAAAAGCCTAGTGATGGTGCATTCTGTTATTTACTCTTGATTAACCGAGCCCAGAACAGCACTGCCTTTAAGTCTTATAAGCATTTGTGCAAATCAAGTATATTTATGATGAGGTTCTGATTGGATTAATAGAAGATGTTAGAAGAGACCTCCTCAAGCTGTTTGGCAATGGCAGATACTACTTGGATAATGATAGTTATTCTGCACACCTATATGTTAAACATTTGGCTGAAGTAAACACTGTAATATAATATCATCAATATCACCTTTAATACCTTTACATTTATAAAAATCCACAACGAACATGAAAGTCAGATCAGCTGATCTTTTAATCTATTAAAATGCAAAAACATACTTCATTAAGCCAGCAGTTAAAAATTTCTCATATTACTTTCAAGGGAGATATGAATGTTGGGACACAAAGGAATTTAGTTTCATGAAGACTACTAAATAAAATGTTAGAAGTTTTACTTTAATTTTGAATTATCTTTGAATATGGTATGTGTGTGTATATTTATATAAAATTTGTCCAAAATTAATTTTCTATGTGAAATTTTACTACTGAAATTTTTGACTGCTACATTTTTACTTATTTATTAAATATTACACCAAAAATTGTATTACATTTATTTTAAATGATCATAAAAACCCTTTAAGGCTAACAAGAAATATTACTGTAAACTCTTGCGTATAACATGCACAGTTTCCACTGAGTTTGCTAAAACTTGAGATGTGCATTATACACAAGACACAATTTTATAGCAATAGTTTCTCATATAAATCAACATAAAATGCCTGTTACTACATGCAAGTGCATTGTTGCTGCACGTTAGCTGTCTCTGGTTGAGAGGCTACCAGGCTGTTTTCTGAAAAGCACACAGAGTAATGGTTTCACATATAAATCAAAATAACTGTTGCTGGTTCTTTGGCCACTCTCACTGCATGTTCACAATTTTTGGCTACTTCTGCAGGGGTTGCACGGGGGCGACTGAATTGTACCTCTTGTCATTGTATGAGGTGGTCTTCCCAGGTGAATGCTTCCATAGGCACAACAGTTACACAAAGGCTTTAGCACTACAATTAACTGGAGATTGATCAGCTGATGCCGGTACCTCACTTTTGTTTTCAATCTTGATCTCCAGATCACTTGCACCAAAAACTGGAGTCCAACAAGACAATCAAATTCAAAATAATAAAAAATATATGCAAAATGTCGTCCGCATATTTTGCTTTGCTCTCTTTCCAGATGTCGGTGCTGTTTTTGCACTTTTGTTTGCTCTTTGCTACACATGCACACGCAAGGATTAGACGTTACAAGTGAACGAGTCTAACATTCCTCCAAGCAAAGAGAGTCTACAATTACCGTAACATATTTTTTTTCAACGTTTACAGCAGATTTTTGCCTTCACCACTCCTGTTAATAAAAGTCAACATCCGTCCTAAACCTTGAAAAGTTAATATTTTGTTTACATTACCGGCTGATGAGGACTTCAAATGAGACCGAGATGTCCTGGAATAATAAGCTGTTTTACTGTGGAATGGCTTTTGTGGACACCTCACCTTAAAACAAACGGCTTTTCAAATGAACAGATTTTTTTTAATGTGAACATACAGTATATTGTCTCATACTTATCACTACTTTAGTTTGCCTATTCTCACACTTACCAGCCTTTGGGGATGTACAGTTCATAGCTGTAATGTCTGTTCACTGTATCCTTTTTAATGGAAGTGCTCTCTCTCTCCTCCATCACTCCTGATTATCCTAGCTGAGAAAGGAGCTTGGACATAGCCCTAGGCAGGTAACATACAGCAAACATGCAGGCAGGAAAGCAGGTGTAATAAGTTTTAATCTTTAAGCATTATTCAAATAGACAGTGCCATAAAAAAGCAAAATAAAGTATGGCAGTATACAACATGCATCCTGGGAAAGCTAGATTTTACAAGTCCTTCAAGGTGGCTCATTTCTTGTGTGTTTTGAAGTGCCGGGGGTAAATCTGAGTATCCTTGGATTGATTTCTCTTTTCTTGTCTTTTTTACTGATCTTGATGAAGCTCTTTGCCATTAACCAAAGTTTAAAAAACTAATTATGTTTTCAAAATCTGTTGCATTCGCTTATGCTTCTGGCATCATAAATGGGAGGCACCAGCACAAGATGCTTGTGTAAAGTTGATAACAGTATAGCATGCTTGAGTAACTTACGAACAGATTATGACACCAAACCATATGTGCATTATGGTGGCAGTTCTGCATTATACATTTGATTTAAACCAGCTCTTATCTTCTATCTATAAAAACATGCATAGACAAGCAATACCTTAGATTTAGAATACTGCAGAGCTTTTTACAATTTGCTCTTAGCCTAATTATTCGAATATGCACTAACATACAAGGCATATTTTAAAGAAGGCAAGTAGATAACGGTTTAAATATAACAGGCTGGTTTAGCACAGAAAGGGAATAAATTGCCATTGCAAAAGTCCACTTTTTAAACATAACAAGAAATGGTCTGCTCTTTCCACAAATGTTCGGCTCATTATCCTGCAGACGTTTATTAATAAAAAAATTGAAAAGAAAATCAATGTTGCAATCAACAAAATTCTTTATGCAGAAATTCAGACAGATTAGCTGAAACTACATGAGTATGTCAAAATTTTCTTAAAGAACTGGGAATATGTCCAAACATCTGAAGGTACTTTTGGCTGAACTAGAAATTCCACCATGTTGGAGACTGTGATTTAAAACAGGCAAAGGAAGTGCCAGGATCACCACTGTTGAACTGAGGACTCAATACACTCTCACATTGAGGTCAGGCTTTGGTACATTTTCTACATCATTTCATATCAATACAGTATAGATTTTTTATATACATCATTTCATATCAATACAATACAGTTTTTTACTATCTGATGTACAAGAAGGATTTTCCACATTGCAATCTATCTGGTTTGTTTAATAGATCCATCAATACATTAAACTACCACGGGAAGGTGAACCTTTAGCTACACAGACTCACTGTGGAAAGGTCACTCTGGTAGTGTAGGAGTTGCTCCATTGGTTAAGCAATTTAAAGTGATGCTGAAAAAGCATTACTTTATTGGAGCATTAGATTATTAGAGTTGCAAATTAAGTTATTCATATTGGAAATTCACTTGTTAGTTTTACTAAACTTTTCACTTGGTAATTTTTACCCACTGTTACTGACCGTCTTTTCTCTTCAACTCTTCTTGCTATGGAACATGGTTCTACTGCTATTTTGTCTCAGTATTGTTTCTGTCCATGAAATAAAACAGCAAAGAGCCCTTAGTAATAAATGGTTATATAGTATGTGGTATGTGACACTGAGGTTTACTTTGTCTAAGAAAGCAGTTTAGAGGAGTTTTCATTTTGGCTAACTGTAACTTGTATTGCCAAGATGTTTGTTTATTTTTTTTATTAAAAGTTTGCAGTGTTATTATTTAACTACACATTTGTTTTTTTTTTTTTTTTGTTTTTTTAAATTAAGAGTTATATGGTCAAGTACAGGTAACAAGCACTATACAAAACAATCTTAATAAAAAGTATATCAAATACACAGAAAAGGTGGGTACTTACAATCTTGTAGATCTTTGGAGGACTCCTCTCTGTTCTTTTGTTTTTATTTTTTTCTTTATTCTGGAGCATAGACCACTTACCTCATCCTATATGAAATAAAGTGCTTTGAGTTTGAACTGCAGAGGGATGACTATCTTGGAGAAATAATACATTTGGCTTACAGTACTTCCCTGTTCCCAGGTCATGAGACTGAATTTGCACTCATTGTTTTGACTCTGCAGGCCAAAAGAAACACATACTATGGGTAGGGCTTTTTGAAATTTGTATACCCAGTGTCTCCTTTTACTATAGTTTCAATAAGATAAAAAGGGACACTCCACTAAAAGTAAGTATTTATTCTAAACATACCTGGGGGTTGTTTATCTGGAGATGTATGAAGCACTTGCTCCCTTAGAGAAAAAAGGACATGCATGCATTTACAAGTAAATCTATATCTTAGCTTACTTTCCCAGCTATGAAATTTGGCATCATCAGTAAGGTTAAATTTCAGTAGACATTTCAGTATGGCCATCATCCTGAAAGCAAGCTGGATTATTAGCTTTAGAAAATTAATGCTTGTAGGTCATCATTCCAGGCTGTAAACAGGTTGTCATCTTGATTTGTGGCGGCTTGAATTAGTCTTATGCTGGAGACTGCCATAACGTAGTTTTTGAGTTGACATTCGTTGAGCATTCAGCAAGTGAGGAAATTTCCCTGTGGTGCTACAGAGATGAGGTGGTATTACAAACAGGGGAAACAATGTATGTGGTGGTGGATACAATACACACAGCATGGCAGAGCAGACAATGAAAGAATGATGAATTGACAACTGATCTGGAGCTTATATGTACAGTGGTGCTTGAAAGTTTGTGAACCCTTTAAAAGTTTCTATATTTCTGTATAAATATGACCTAAAAAATCATCAGATTTTCACCCAAATCCTAAAAGTAGATAAAGAGAAACCAGTTAAACAAATTAGATAAAAATGTTATACTTGGTCATTTATTTATTAAGGAAAGTGATTGAATATTACATATTTGTGAGTGGCAAAAGTATGTGAAACTTTGCTTTCAGTATCTGGTGTGACCCCCCTTTGCAGCAATAATTGCAACTAAATGTTTCCGGTAACTTTTGATCATTCCTGCACACCGGCTTGGAGGAATTTTAGCCCATTCCTCCATACAGAACATCTTCAACTCTGGGATGTTGGTGGGTTTCTCACATTAACTGCTCGCTTCAGGTCCGTCCATAACTTAAGGATTAAGGTCAGGACTTTGACTTGGCCATTCCAAAACATTAACTTTATTCTTCTTTAACCATTCTTTGGTAGAACGACTTGTGTGCTTAGGGTCGTTGTCTTGCTGCATGACCCACCTTCTCTTGAGATTCAGTTCATGGACAGATGTCCTGACATTTTCCTTCAGAATTCTCTGATATAATTCAGAATTCATCGTTCCATCAATGAAGGCAAGCCGTCCTGGCCCAGATGCAGCAAAACAGGCCCAAACCATGTTTTTACAGATGGAATAAGGTTCTTATGCTGAAATGCAGTGTTTTTCCTTTCTCCAAACATACCGTTTTTCATTTAAACCAAAAAGTTCTATTTTGGTCTCATCTGTCCACAAAACATTCTTCCAATAGCCTTCTGGTTTGTCCACATGATCTTTAGCAAACTGCACACGAGCAGCAATTTTTTTTTGGAGAGCAGTGGCTTTCTTCTTGCAACCCTATCATGCACACCATTGTTGTTCATTGTTCTCCTGATGGTGGACTTATGAACATTAGCCAATGTGAGAGAGGCCTTCAGTTGCTTAGAAGTTACCCTGGGGTTCTTTGTGACCTCGCCGACTATTACACGCCTTGCTCTTGGAGTGATCTTTGTTGGTCGACCACTCCTGGGGAGGGTAGCAATGGTCTTGAATTTCCTCCATTTGTACACAATCTGTCTGACTGTGGATTGGTGGAGTCCAAACTCTTTAGAGATGGTTTTGTAACCTTTTCCAGCCTGATGAGCATCAACAACTCTTTTTCTGAGGTCCTCAGAAATCTCCTTTGTTCATGCCATGATACACTTCCACAAACGTGTTGTGAAGAGCAGACTTAGATAGATCCCCGTTCTTTAAATAACACAGGGTGCCCAGTCACACCTGATTGTCATCCCATTGATTGAAAACACCTGACTCTACTTTCACCTTCAAACTAACTGCTAATCCTAGAGGTTCCCATACTTTGCCACTCACAAATATGCAATATTCGATCATTTTCCTCAATAAATAAATGACCAAGTATAATATTATTGTCTCATTTGTTCAACTGGTTTCTCGTTATCTACTTTTAGGACCTGAGTGAAAAAGATGTTTTAGGTCATATTTATCTAGAAATATAGAAAATTCTAAAGGGTTCACAAACTTTCAATCACCACTGTAGCTAAAAATATTTTCTGAAAACTTTATTAGGCAAAAACCTAAAAAGATAAAACAATGATCTCAGAAAAACAGGGACAATACATACTATAAAATAAAAAGTTCCAATTTCTAAACTATACCAAACAGGGTGTTGATTCACTTGACATAAAATGTCCAATTATTATTACATTTGAGATTATTCTTACGAATAAGTTATAAGATGTCAAAATTAAAAAAAAAAATCTGAATTGTCCCCCAGCAACTAATGAGTGATACATTGATCATACTGCAATATGTTCCAAAAATCCATAAACAGATTCTTGTCATAATATTATAAAAACACAATAAAGTTGCTCAGAGTTTTAAATATTTAGGAGCTATCATTATGAAATACTTATCTGTGGTGGAGAACTAATAGTTTAACATTTAGAGAGCAACACATTTAAAAGATAAACTTTGCATATCTTATTTTGTAATAGTAGCAGCACATTGTCGTTTCCTTTTTAGAGTTCATAAGTATTGCTGTCACTTTGTTTTAAGAGTTGAAAGTACAACTTAACTCTACATTTACTGTAAGAGATATGTAAGTAATAGTAAGATCATTACACAAGAAAATGGTTAAGGCCAAAAGAACATTTCCGTTGACCTTCTACCCAGTAAGGCTTTTAGCAGGTTCTTTACATCCATCTTCATAACTGTTTAATTATGTGATACTTTGTCTTCACAACCCCAATGACCTATCTGATCTCAAAGCTTTGTTAGATTAAATAAAGAGGGCTGTGAATAAAGTATATGCCTCTTCCAGATGTACTGCATTACTACATATTATGCCTAATAAAAATCAGAGTCAAAAATTAATAGTTAAGGTAACTATTTTGTTAACTGATTAATGACTGTTATACAGTACATAGTATGAAATAATACCATATATGAAAAAATAATTGCAACTTTGCAATTACTAACTGGTTACATTTACGACATGTGTACCTGTTGCATTGCGCACACCAAATATCATATATACCTATATCTCTTTTTTTTTTTTGACATCATAAACCATAAGGTGCATACTATAAAAACTAACAGCATCAGATCCCTAGGGCGGAAGTATGTATCATGATCGTGACTGAGAGAATAAAAGTGGAAAAAAAACTGGTAACTTTTACAAGTCCTATAAATGTACACCGTCTATTACAGATGGAAACCAAATGTATGTATGTACTGTACACAGTAATCCCTCCTCGATCGCGGGGGTTGCGTTCCAGAACCCCCCGCGATAGGTGAAAATCTGCGAAGTAGAAACCATATATGTTTGTATGGTTATTTTTATATATTTTAAGCCCTTATAAACTCTCCCACGCTGTTAACATTATTAGAGCCCTCTAGACATGAAATAACACCCTTTAGTCAAAAGTTTAAACTGTGCTCCATAACAAGACAGAGATGACAGTTCTTTCTCACAATTAAAAGAATGCAAACATATCTTCTCTTCAAAGGAGCGCTGTCAGGAGCAGAGAGAGAGAGAGAGAGAGAGAGAGAGAGAGAGCGTGACAGAAAAGCAAACAATCAAAAAATCAATACGTGCTGTTGCACACAGCGATTAAGCAGCCGCAACAGAAGGGAGCAATGTGACGGTAGTCTTTCAGCAGTTTTAGAGTAGCGCCCGTATCTTCTAGGCAAACAGCCTCTGTGCAAACAGCCCCTAAGCTCACATCCTCTCCGTCAGGAACAGAGAACGTCAGAGAGAGTGAGAGAGTCCGAGAAAAGCAAACAATCAAGCACCGCTCGGGAAGCAAATCGCATATCATTGAGGAGTTTTATTTAATATGTAATACATGCTCCGATTGGGTAGCTTCTAAGCCATCCACCAATAGCGTCCCTTGTATGAAATCAACTGGGCAAACAAACTGAGGAAGCATGTACCATAAATTAAAAGACCCATTGTCCGCAGAAATCCGCGAACCAGCGAAAAATCTGTGATATATATTTAGATATGCTTACATTTAAAATCCGCAATGGAGTGAAACCGCGAAAGTCGAAGCGCGATATAGCGAGGGATCACTGTAATGTTAAAAATAAGAGCAGCCCACTACCGAAAATGGCAATTATAGGAGGCAGCCTGGATCGAACCGTGAACTCTTCATTACAAGATTAGCAAATCTTACCGCTATGCCACGGAAGCTGTTGTATGGTCCTTGAACCATTTGTGAAAGTGTTTCTTTGATATTTGGACTTCATACATTATATAGTTTATGCCTACATTTTGTCATTTACTACTAAAATATGAAAAATGTTTCTGTTTTAACAATGTGTTTACAAAGATTATTGTAGAAATGCAACACATATGGAATGCATGTGTTCCAAATAACGATCTATTATTTCAACTCTAAAACTCCAGAACTTCACTCCCAGATAATCAATCAAGGCATGAGCTGGGAGAACTTTGTGCACGTTCTGCAGCGGTCTTTATCGGCACATTTACAGGACAAAAGAAGCTGAAAGGAGAGGTGTGATGGGATTTAAGGTGGGCCGGATCTACGAGTTTTTTAAATAAGCTCTGGTAATTCTAGTGTTAAAAAGCAGAACGTGTACTTTCTCTAATGATGGCAGGTTTTCCATTGCCTAACAGAGAAAAGTGTTGATAAACCATAAAAGTATCAATGCCACACCTGACTACTTCTTACTTATGTAAGGAAAGCAGTGGTAATTTACTTCCATACTTAATGAACCTGATGTAGGCAGAAAAGAGAACCTTTCTCTTAACATGAAGTCTAATCATGAAATTTATTTATGTTACATATACACCTTATGCACATTGTCTGAATTAAATTTTATAAATTTTTAATAATTCTGTGCATGAAACAAAGTTTGTGCACAGTAGCATCAGCAAAATACCTGCATCAACTATTACACAATAGCAACAAAAACAATGCTGTGTTTTGATTAAAAGGTTACTGTACATAAAGCAAAAAAAAAAAACAAAAAACAACACCGCAAGTAATGCATGAAGGTCTGATAGTGACAATAATTGATAACAAGCTCTAATGCTCTGTTGACTCCAGTTTATGTTCCCTCTATGCTGTGCCACATAGTACTTTTAACACTAGAATTCCTGAAGCCTACGAAAAAACTCATAATCCTAGGCCACCTTAAATTCCTTCACACCACTCCATTAGCATCTTTTGTTTAGCAAATGTGTCGATCAGCACAAGCAGCAAGCACACTGCTATCCCATCCCCCAACCACCGCAGCTCAACTTGGGTAAAACGTTTTCCCAGCTCAAATCTTGTTTATCTGGGTGTGAGGTGCCTGGAGTTGTATAGGGAAAATAATATAGCATTATTTGGAGCACATCCATATTATGTGTCTATAACGTTTATGCAAATGTAGGACGATGGGAAATACAACAAACGTTGAAGACAAACCTAAAACAGAGACTTTTCTCATACGAATGACAACATTTTGACATGAAGTGTATAGATGTGTTTAGACTTAAGTCCAAATATCAAATAAAAACTCTCGCAAAAGGTACACGTATAACAAAACAAGAATTCAAGAATATAACTGAAGAAAAAGAATTTGGGTTTGGGTACAACGTTGACACGACTGCTTGGGTGGTGCAATGGTAAGAACTGCTGACTCATAATAAAGAGGTTGCTGGTTCGATTCTGGCCAATTCCCAGAATTACCATTTTGAGTAGTGAGCTGCTCTTATTGTTACTATTATACAATAAAAGCATACATTTGATCCGAGTCTGTAACAGCCAGAGTAAATTTATGGTAATTGTAATGGTATTTTTTTTTTTTTTAAATACAGTTTTATTCTCTCAGTCATGTTCATGCTCCCCCAGATATAAAACTGCGGTGTTCAAATAAATACGTGCTATAACAGAGGTGAACTCAGATGAGGTTGAGGGTCTTACATCGGAGAAAGAGAACAGAAGCCCTCCCCGCAAGAAATGTCCACTCACACATAAGAACACTAATGTGGCGAATCACTCACATAATGAAGAGTATATAGCTGCAGGTGGAAGATGCCGTTGCACTTTTGTAACTGATCTTTTCCTGAATAAGGAGTGGCATTGCACATGTAATTAGTCAACATGCCTATGTTGATCAAACACAGGAAGCTCTTTAGTCTACTTGTGACTTTATGCCGTAGAAAGTAAATAAATATAGGTAAACACCATTTGATGTGTGTTTATATAAGTATCATATAAATGTTTTTCATATAAAGACCATCAAGAAACATAATCACAAATGGAACTTTGCATGTTACCTTGGTGAGCTTGGTATGCCCTGCTGTTTTGTTGAAGAACATGCATGTGGCAGATTGACTGGCAGAATGGTGGCAACCTGTTCCTTAATCCAAATCATGCCATCTTTCGCCTTTATGCCTGGTGTAGCTACGTTGTTCTTACCTTTACAATTATCACAAGTTTATACCAGCTGTTAGAAACTCAAATTAAATGTTTTATTGTATAATAGTAACTATAAGAGCAGTTCACTACTGAAAATGGTAATTCTGGGAGGCGGCCAGAATTGAACCCACAAACTCTTGATTATGAGTCAGTAGTTCTTACCGCTACACCACCCAAGCGGTCATGTCAGCATTGTACCCCAGCCCGATTTCTTTTTCTTTGGTTATATTCTTGAAAAAGGCGCACTTGTTTTGTTATATGTGTACCTTTTGTTAAAGTGTTTATTTGATATTTGGACTTCAGCCTTCATACATTATATATATATCATGTCAAAATTTTGTCATTAGTACCATAAAATGAAAAAGTCTCCGTTTTAGGTATGTGTTTAACATTTGCTGCATTTCCCATCATCCTACATTTACATAGATCGTTGTAGACACGGAACACACATGAAATGCATGTGCTCCAAATAACGATATATTATTTACCGTATACAACTCCAGGCACCTCACACCCAGATAAACAACACTTGAACTGGGAGAAATTTTTGCCCGAGTTGAGCTGCAGTGGTGGAGGGATGGGATAGGATTCTGCTTGCGCTGATCGACACATTTGCAAAACAAAAGATGCTAATGGAGAGGTGCGAAGGAACTGAAGGTGGCCCGGGATTACAAGTTTTTTCATAGGCTTCAGGGACTCTAGTGTTAAACTGCACATTTTCAGATGTTTTAGATTTTGGAGTTTTGGTTTAGGGATATTGAACCGGTACTATTAAAGTGAGTGGAAAAATATGAACAAAATCCTCAAAATTGTAGAAACTCAAAAGAGGGAAAACATTTTTTGATACAGTATATATTTCTCTTCAACTACATTTATACAAACACTTCTTTATCACTTACATTTCTAAACTGAAGTTGTATAACTAAGGTACGTATTGTATACATCTAACATTTTTTTTATTAAAAATTAATATTTTACAGAAGGGTATGTAGTCCAGGTGACTTCAAAATCATAAATTCAAAGAAAAAGGTAACCATCAGGAAAGTTTCTTTTAACTTCTTTCTAATCATGCAGTGCATTGTTCTTTCATTTATAATCAAATTTGATAGAAGAATTACATCAGAAAGTCTACTGGGAAGGACAGACAAATTTTTGCTTTGTTTAAAATGTTTTATATTTCAGAAGATTAAAAGTGTGCACACTGTAAATAAACAATCACTCATTTCAGTTTAAAATTCCTGCACTTGGTAGAATTTTCTGTGAATTCCCCAACCCAAATTACACTGGAAAAAGTAAATGTGTTTAAATGTTATTTTTGATCTTTTTGAAACCTAGATACCAGAAAAAAAATAAGGATAAGGAAACAAAAAAAATTCAACATTTACTATAAAAATCCAATCAATTTCCTAACAATGCAAAAATTAATGAAGTTTCCTAATAGCAAATGCAGTTGTTTAAAAAAAAAAGACAAAACAAAACTGTGAGCCACAATAAGTTACATTCCCATCTCTGAGTAAATTAATCTTTGGTAAAACAAACATTTTTGTAATACTAGACATATCATTCTTTGTTAAATTCCATTGAAATATATAAACTGATTTTAACTTATCAGAGCTTTTGAAAGTTTCGGATTGGCTTTTCTACTTAATACAACCACCTTTATTTAACCAAAAAGAGAAATATAAATGAATTAATTCTTAACATTTTAAACAAAAAACATTAACAAAATGACTTGACCAGTCTGACCTTGGCGATAATAAAATCTTCTAAAATACTGCCAAAATGTCACACATGACAAAGCACTGTAAAACCATACATTTACCAACACCCCCACAGAAACACAATCTTAGCTTTTCATGGCCAGAGGAGATGCAAACTAGCTAGCCATGGATTCCCAAAGGTGAACAAATAGCCTGTTCAGGGAATTTTTTCTTTCAACTGCATAAATAGATCCAGCTGGCACTAGCACAGACTGTCTAAGGTGGGCCAAATGACCTCTTTCTCTTTCTTGAATTTCCTATGTTTAATGTGCTATTCATATACACGAAAACTCCTTAGCAGACTTTGAACCCTGATCATACATGGCTAAAGGCCACTAACCTTAATGAAAAAGAAGAATCATTTATAAGATTGTCATTAAAAAGCAGTAAGTGTCTGCTTAAACAATATGTTCCATAATAAACTGTTATGTTGTAAATAAAGCTGGAGAATATTGGTAAAAAAAAAAAACAATGGTGTTATTAACTAATAACAGTGTTAATCAAAGGTGGAAAGAAATAAAGAAATAAAAAAAAAAAAAAAAAAAAAAAGCTAGAAACAAAAAAGAGAATCTACTACTATTATTATCATTATGATGGAATGGTAAAAACACAATAATAATAGTGCATCCAGAAAAAAGCAAGGGGGTGTCTTTCTATGAAAGGAAAATAAAAATGAGTTTGCCATCTGAAATGAAGCTGGCACATAAGAATATCTACAATCCACAATTCAAAGCAAAGTTGAAGGGTTCAAGAATTCAAACAACTTTTTAAATCCACTGCATAAATTATTCAGGCCCCTTCACTTTCTGCAGTCTTTAGTGTATTCTACATTTAATTTTAAATGGACAAACTTACAGTTTTTCCCCCATCAATCTAATAACCTATAACAAAAAAAGCACAAATATATAAATATACAACCTAAAATGTGTGTAGGAAGTGAAGGGGTATGAATACTTTCTGAATCCGCTGTACTTGTACCCTTTAGCATGGAATGCATTTTTGAAAATATTCATTTCAAAACTGACAACGCCCTTCAATTACCAGGAAAATCAACATCAGTAAAACAAAATTCTGAACAAATACCATAGTGGAAACAAAAAGAAAATATTGTAATTATTACAGTGATAGATGAAAGATACTCTATATAAATAATTGTTATACTGTTTATCATTAAATATATGAAAATCTGATCACTACTTCAACATCGACCCCTAATCATCAAATAATACAGAAATACTACTCTTTATATGTAGCACATAAAACACTAAAGAAATTGCTGCAAATGTCTTGGGATGGAAAAGCTTGGTACACCTATTGCTTAGGCATCTCGTAAAGGTGATTACAATTTGCAAGAGACATGCCAAACAAAAGGCAAATGATTAACACATCATTACACATTACAATTAATGGTGTACTATGCTTCTACTGGTTCTAGGTCTGGGCATTTGGTCAACTATGAAATCTACAATATATAAGACAATACCGGAGCAAAATATGTAAATGAGTCTTTTAGGACTATAGTACTTCAGAATACTTGAGCAGATTGATAAATGGAATTAAAAGAGATGTGTGCTGATTAATACAACACCCAGCATTACATACTGTTGAAAAAGCAAAAAAAACATATTATACAAATGAAGTTTCTCTGGGTTTGAAGAGCAGTCAGAATCTCCTAGTCATGATAAAAAATTACACACAAAGAATTGCATGTAGTCACATCTACCAATCTATGTAACAGCAGGCACTGAGAAGATCCATTTATTTACTTTTTAACTTACATGTTTTGTGACTTTAAAAACAAATTATAAAGTACCATAATTGCATGAGGTGAACACAAACTATTAATACCATAGAAATGTGAATCTCTTTTCCATATGTTCAAATTATAAAAAAAAAAAAAAAAAAAACAGCCTGTACTTAATTTCTCTCAGAACTCACAAATAGCTTATTTAATTTTGTCTGCAATATTCCTCATCCTGAAATATAGCTTGAAATAAAACTGTTAATCGTCAAAGTTAAATGGGCGGGCTCTAGCACATACTGTGATCTGATTGGTGAATCATTTTCTGTAGATTGTTCATACCTAATTCAATATGTCTCTGCTAGAGATGGAGGTAAAAGAAACAGCACAAGAATTATTTAGAAAAATGCTTACTACTGCCATTGAAATGGATTTCGCCAAAGCAGAAATTACAATGTTGGTGGCCCTTTTGGACCATGATGTTGATGAAACTATTTTTGAAAACATCAAAGAACTAGTGCAACGGAATAGGCAACACGCCAGTTCAGGTGACAAAGTTACCTGCCCAGGATGCCTATATTTTTTGATACATCAATAGTACACTTTTTAATGCAGTTTAAAAGTACAACAGATTGCAGATCTTTATGGTATATCAGAGCAGACGATCACAAGGTGAATCAGCCAGCGCGAGATATGGTGAGCTGTACCTGTACCAGTTTAGGCAAACTAATATTTTGAACTGAATATTTGACCCTTGTTTTTCGAGTCTAAAGCCTGGTGTATATTCACAGCTACTTTTTCAAACAACTTTACAGCTCTGATGAGTGGAAAACAAGATACTTTCTTATATACCTAATGGATTTGTGATATTCAGCAGGCACTTTAAAGGTTTTAATCTCATTTAGCCATCAGACATTTAGCATTTTTGTGATAATGAGCACCCTGATTTAACCCCTAACTCAAATGCAATTTAATTGAAGTGTGCTTCTTGTGAGAAAACTGTTACAAGTTAAACGGCCCAATGTGACTTGCATAGTGTCTGCCAGGTAATTTGACTAGTTATTGAATTAGGCAGGAGCAATCTACAGAAGACAATTCATCAATCAAAACACAACTTTTATGAGTGAAAGTGACAGTTTTATTTCAAGCTGTATTTCATGATGCATTTGGAGGAATATTACAGACAAAATTAAATAAACAGATGCACATTTATCCTCACACATTTATTATGCTCACATTTTACAGTATTTGCATTTATTTATTTAATTCTATCAGAAATATTTCTATATATTTTCCCCCCTATACACATATAAATACACTCATAAATATATACTCATATATACTACAACAGTGCCTAAAATAAAATTACACATACATAATAAAATGTTTATCTGCGTGTTGGTTTAAAAAAAGCATACTGTGATTTAAAAAAAACTGTGAGTAAAATGTATTGCTAAAGTATAAAAGACTTTTAAAAGTTTACAGATCTTGCTGCATTACAAAAGATACTTACATTACACATCCTTTTCTGATTTATATCTTAATCCAGAGTGTTCAAGCAGAATGTTTTCAGAAACAAAATGATGTAGTATGAAGTATTTTGTCTCCTAAATCTACAATTGCCAATCCACCACTTCTAAATGAATTAGAGAGTAAGGAAGCAACCAGGTAGCTAAACTGCATAGCCTCCTTGTGATTTCAAAAAACTGCAGCATATTAGATTTACGTTTATAACTGTCTACAGCAGAACTACAACCACAAGCAAGCAGTTGTAAATGGGGAGGAAGAAATGAAATACCCAAAAAGAAAAAATCAATTTCCTTTAAAGAACATTCATTTTGAATAAAATCGTAATCATTTGGCTTACCTTGTGATTTTACAGCTGGACTCAATTAATTCGGTGTCAATATCTAGGAAATGGGAATTGGGTCTATAATCCAGTGGTGCGGTTATTTTTTTCAAACGCAGAAGCCCAACACAAAACTTTGCTCCCATCTCCTCTAGCTCCTTTGTTCCAATTTGAAGACCCTAGAAATTGAAGCCAATAGTGCATTGTCTATTACATGCATGTATTACATTTACAATATGCAAGAAGGACCAACAAAAAGGCTGCAAAAAATGTACGAGAAGCATTTAGCATGCGGTATTAATGACTTTTCTATCATAAATGTGAAAATAGACGACAACGGAAAGGAACAAAAAAATTAATGGTAATGAAAACCAAGTTAGAGGTGAAATTCTGATGTAAGAATTAAAAGGACTTGAAAAGGGTAGTAGTTAGGAGAAATAAAATACAAAAATCAGCACTTTAAACTGCTGTGGAAGGAAGAATTAATTTGTGCGATTAATTTTCTTCTATGTTTTATATACTGGCTATTTCAATTAAAATTTGAGGCTTCATGAGAAAAAGCTTTGTTTTTAACCAATAAAAATCTCTCATTCTCCTGCCTACACATATTTTTAGGACACGGGAAAGACTCATGACTAAGAACACTGGTGTATCTTAAAGGAGTTCTGGAAATAACATGGATTTCTGCAGCTCCTATGATGCATGTCATTGATATTCTGTACTTGCAGATAATTAGGTACTGTACATATTCTTGAAATATCCTAAATAATTATAAGGTTGATAGAGGATTCACCAAGGGCGCACCTTGCTCTATTCCTTCATGGGTAATATATCACAGCCACATGCAGATTATCCAGTTCAAAGAACTCAGGGTTGCATCTCTGCTTTCTGAAGGCATTATTTGTTTGGCTCTATCCAAACGTAGTATCTGGCACCTACTTAAATACAGTATAAGTCATTTGTGGAGAAATCGTAGTTATAGCCAAGTGGAGAAAGTTTAAAATATTTGTTCTTTGTTCACGTATGAGGTTAGAAGTGATTGTAAAGTTTATCAGTGAATCTGTGTTGCAGTATTAGAACTGTAGGCATCGTAAGAGATTTTAAGGATAATGCGGGATTAAATCTCTTGATTTAATTGTCAGTCTATTTCCCTATCTTGCCTATGGCAATGAGCTTTGAGTAACGACTGAAAGAACAAAAAGGATATATAGTATAATTTTCATGAGGCAGCTAATTTTCATGTAGGCATCTAGGGAAAAAGACATCTGGTCACCAGAAACTGAAAGTGTGCAGGAACTATTCACTGAAAGGAAATGTACAGCTATGCTATAATGCAAACATCCCTGGTTGGCAGTACAAGAAATAGCAACAAGGAAACTTGTGGCACATCCAGCCAAGTATTGTGAAACCACTTTCTATTTTTAGAACCAAAAAAGTCAAAGTTGGTGGTCATAAATGTCTCACACATGTTCTGCCAGCAAAGGGAAAAGGTGCTGTTTTCATGTAGGTATTCCCAGGAGATGGCATCTGCATAAGGATGTCGATTATCAAGGTAGAAAATGGCTCCATGATATCCTGCCAGTACTCAATGTATGAAAGTAACTCCTCAATCTGCTCTTAACAAACAATGAAATATATTAGCTATTATAAGTGATGGAATTAGACACCAGCTTCATTATCTTCAAGAGGTGTTCTTTTTAAGAATGTTGTTCATGCCAGTTACTTGCGTGATTTTTATGGTTATCAGCCACAAAACAAACTCTTGTATCTGATAACCTTTCCTCAAAGATAAATCTTTAATGAAAATTTGTCAGTTTAAATAATGCTAGTCTAAAGTTGCTGGGAATTACAGTTGACAGCAGTGAGTAACCAATGGTAGACATCGCAATGAACACTATGAGTATAGTTGCATTGTAAGCACTAGGACTAAGAAAATCACGGATGCAACTGCTGTAATGATGTTCCTATGTGTCACTCAGATCATTCATGTTAGACATACGGTATGACTTTTTCCATAAACACTGCAACCATTGTGTGAACTAACTACCCAAACTCAAATTTGAACTCCATTAAACTGATGTACCATTTTTGAGGCATTCTAGCTCTGAAGTAGCACCAGTATAAGTGTCCCAAGTGCATCAAGACCTGTCCCTGTTCAATTATCGCTTGTCTATTGCAACATTCAAACAGAAGTCAAAACCATAACAGTTCCCAAAACCTAATCATTTGTAAATAAGTACATTTCATGTAACTTTCCAATCTGATACAAATAAAAATTTAAATGCTACTTTTAAAAAAATTTTAAGTTTTTAAGTTTATTGAATAGTAGCAACCTGATGTTTGCAACCAGGTGTTGTAGCCAGAAGACTGATGCTTTCCTTTTTAAAGGAATGCTCACCACAGGAGAGGTTTTTTGTAAATGGTTTCATCTTAGAGCTATAAAGAATGACTTAGTCTTCAGTCTTCTTCCAGCTACTCTGGCTTCAGTTGAATAGTATGTGTCACCATGACAAAAAGAGTGAGCAAACCAAGGTGTGGTTATTACTACTAAGAAAAACAAATTAATTATCTTACTATTTAGATAACACAATTAACGCAATATCCCTTTTGAAGACCAATAATCCAGAGAAAACACAAACGGATTTTATAGCTTAACAAGATGGGGTAGATTTTCTTGGGCTCTCTGAATAAAAATGGATGTGATTTTTTGAAGTATTTTATTTCATTTATGTGATAAAAATTTTTTATATATATATAAATTTATTTATTTAATGTATATATTTACATTTTTATTAACCAAAAATGTGACTCTTTGCTGATGCTAAGAGTACTAACACCCCCCCCCCACACAGTTCAAAACCAATTAATAAAAGAAAAAAAAAATCAGAACATTTTGAATTCATACCATTATTACATATTTTTTACAATATATTGATTAGTTAAACTAAAAAGTTTTTGTATGTATGATGTCTCCTCAACAACACTTAAGACCACAAGATGCTAACGTCTGGAAGCAGCAGATATAATAATGACATGCAGATCACATCTGTGTAAACACACTGCAGAGATTTCACAATAACTTGACCTTGCTCAAAAGCAAAAGACCGGAACACAGGCTCCACCAGACCACAGGGTAAACAGATTTATCAAATTAAAATTGAGAAGGCGCCACGAGAGATTATACTACATTTTATATAGTATATATACATATATATATATATACAGGGAGTGCAGAATTATTAGGCAAGTTGTATTTTTGAGGATTAATTTTAATATGGAACAAACACAGTGCTATCAGTCAATCCAAAATGTTAATAAACCTGAAACCTGAATGTTTCACAACGGAAATGTGAGTGTGAACATCATCAGGGGAATACATATGTGCGCACAATTATTAGGCAACTATTAGTGTGCAGATTTATTATGCAACTAAAGGAAAAATGAAAATTTTCCCATCTCACTTGTTTATTTTCATCTGTTATAGTGAGAATAATAAACAAACACCTCAAAATTTACAAATAAACATCTCTGACATTTAAAAAAATAAATCAATCAATCAATGACCAATATAGCCACCCTTCTTTCCAATAACAGTCATAAGCCTTTCCATTCATGGAGTCTGTCAGTTTCTTGATCTGTTGACGATCAGCTTTTTGAGGAGCACTGACTACAGCCTCCCAGACACTCTTCAGAGAGGTGTATTGTTTTTCTCCCCCGTAAATCTAGCGTTTAAGAAGTGCCCACAAGTTCTCGATAGGGTTTAGGTCAGATGAGGAAGGGGGCCATGTCATTATTCCTTCATCTTTAAGGCCTTTACTGGCTGGCCACGCAGTGGAGAACTTCGATGCAAGTGATGGAGCATTGGCCTGCATAAAAATCATGGTCTTTTTCCTGTATCACTGTTTGAAGAAAGTGTCTTCAAAAAACTGGCAGTAGGTTTGGGAGTTGATTTTGAGTTCATCTTCAATGCAAAAGGTCCAACTAGCTCATCTTTAAAAATACCAGCTCATACCAGTACCCCACCTCCACGTTGGAGTGGAGCTCTGTGCCCATTACTGATCCACAGGTCCATCCATCTGGTCCATCAAGAGTCACTCTCATCTCATCGGTCCATAAAACCTTTGAAAAAATCTGTCTTCAGATATTTCTTGGCCCAGTTTTGACGTTTCAACTTATGTTTCTTGTTCAGTGGTGGTTGGGTTTCAGCCCTCCTTACCTTGGCCATGTCTTTGAGCACTGAACACCTTGTACTTCTGGGCACTCCAGGTAGGTTGCAGCTCTGGAATATGAAAGTACTGGAGGATAATGGGTTCCTGGTAGCTTCACGCTTGATTCTTCTCAAATCTTTGGCAGCTAATTTGCATCTTTTGTTCTCAACACGTTTCTTGCGACCCTGTTGACTATTTGCAACAAAATGTTTGATGGTTCTGTGATCACACACCAATATCTTAGCAATTCCAAAAGTGCTGCATCCCTCTGAAAGACTTTTACAATTTTTGACTTTTCAGAGTCAGTTAAATCTCTTTTTTGGCCCATTTTGCCTGAGGAAAACTAGCTGCCTAATAATTCTGCACACCTTGATATAGGGTGTTGATCTCCTTAGGCCACACCCTCCCTCATTACACAAATACACATCACCTGGCGTGCTTAAATCCAATAAGCATTCAAGTTAATACAGCTTGGAGTTGGAATATACGCATTAAAAATGATGATATGGTCAAAATACTCACTTGCCTAATAATTGTGCACAGTGTATGTATGTATGTGTGTATGTATATATATATGTGTGTATGTATATATATATATATATATATATATATATATATATATATATATATATATATATATAAATATATATATTAGGCTTGGGCGGTAAAACGGTAATATGGTATCCGGGATCTAAAAATAGCAACGGTGTCAGTTTCAATACCGTTATACCGTCATAAAAACAATGCACTTATATAGGAGACAAGGATTAAATATTAAATATAATTTATTTAATGCCTAAAAATGCATATGCGATGCGTGGTTGTCATCACGCGACAGCGTGGAGGAGAAAGAGAGAGGTGGGGAAAGATGGCGAGTCGCGCAAGTGACCTGGTCTCAAAAAGAACACAACTTCTGCAGTTTGGCAGTATTTCGGTTTCGCCGAACGAGAAGGAGAGGCGGTAAATACGGACGAGGCAATTTGCAAATTGTGCAACAAAAGGTGACCGCGAGAGATGGAAATACATCGAACCTAAGGTCGCATATACTAAACCACCATCCACTCACTGCTGCGAGGATGGACCCGAGTTCACTCAGTGCAACAGTTTCAACGCCTCTCGATGCAGGACCAACAACATTTAGGTCCACCACCAGTACGCAGCCGGCGATAATGGGGCCTTCGGAAAGCAACAAAGTACAAAAGGGACAGTGTCCGTTGGAAAACCTGTACTGATGCAGTGACAAAATACTTGGCGAAGGAAATGGTCTCTTTCCACACAGTGGAAAAAGTCCTTACGGACATGGTAAAGGTCCTAGATGCCCAGTACGAGCTGCCTGGACGGAAATATTTCTCACAAACAGCCGTCCCACATTTATATAGTAAAGTTAGAGACAATGTTCAAGTGCTGCTGTCAGCGTCACACAGTTATTCCTTAACAACTGACATGTGGTCGCCAGTTAACATGACTCCATATATGTCTCTGACTGTCCATACTATTACACCTGACTGGAAACTTGAATCCAAATGCCTCCAAACTACGTATTTTCCTGAGAGTCATACAGCAGACAATCTTGCTGCTGCGTCAGAGCTGCACTTCAGGAATGGCAACTTGACGAAAAAAAACTTTCAGCCATAACCACTGACAACGCTGCCAACATTCATGCCGCAATCAGGTCCCTGCATTGGCGTGGCTATGCTGCTTCGGTCACAATCTAAACTTGGCTGTCACAAATGGATTGCATGACCAGAGGCAAAACCGAAGCCCTCGGACTATGCCGTAATATTGTCGGGGCCTTTTCACACAGCTGGCAACGTAAGCATGAACTCCACAAGAAGCAAGTGGACTTGGGACTCCCAAAACATGGTCTCATAACGGTAAGCATAAAACGTGCAGAGAGTTCCTCAGGGGCAGGGGCTCAAATATAAAAAAAGGGATATATATATATATAAATAAATAAATAAATAAATAAATAAATGTGCATGCAAATTTCACCAAGTGGAATAATATACGTTAATGGACTTATTTATTTATGCATTCATTTGTTTATTTAGGCCTATTTATTCATTCATTCGTTTATTAACGAATGAATTGGCCTAAATAAAACAATTTTGTTTATTTATGCCTATTTATTCATTCGTTCGTTTATTTATGCCTATTTATTCATTCATTTGTTTATGCCTATTTATTCATTCATTTGTTTATTTAGGCCTATTCATTTAGATAGATAGATACTTTATTTAATCATTTATTCATCATTCATTAATTAATTCATCCATCCATCCGTCGGCAGGACCGCGCAACTCGCTGGGGCTCCAAACTGGCAATGGTGGAGCGAATCCTCGAGCAGGCCCAAGCGATCAGACACGTCCTGTCTGATGACAGAAGGAGCAGCCTGTCCCTGACCTGGCAGGACATGGACGTCTTGAAAGCTGTTCACGAAGCACTGAAACCAGTCGGTGACTTCACTGATATTTTGTCAGCAGAAAATTATGTGACCAGTTCCTGTATCCTCCCCATACTACAGCTCTGCAGGGACAATGTGTTGGCTGCGTCAGAAAATGACCCCCAGCTAACAAAGTCAATCAAAACTGGAATTCTAACAAAGCTGGAGGCCAAGTATGAATCCAATTCAGTGCGCAAAATATTGCGAAAATGCACTTTCCTTGACCCTCGCTACCGTGGAGGATATGAGACGGATTACAACGCATTGGCTGAGACCAAGGCTGAATTACAGGCTGAGATCGTGAGCTTAGAGGCAGCAGGTCCAGTGGCCATCAGAGTGGAAGAGGGAGAGGAGCAACCTGCACCCTCACGAAAAAGATGACTTTGGGGAGTATGCTGCAAAAAAAATCTGATGCAATGGCAGGTCCGTCGGCACCGTAGAGGACCGAGTCGGAGCTGAAATAACAGCCTACTGTTTGGAGCCAGTTACTCAAAGAGACGAGGACCCACTTCTCTGGTGGAAAAATGCTGCGGGCGTTTTCCCCAGATGTCGCGAGTGGCACGAAAGTACCTGTCGCGTCTGTGCCACAAGCACACCATCGGAGCGGGTTTTCAGCACCGCAGGTAAAGTTGTCGGTCCACAACGTGCCCTGTTAAAGCCGGACAAAGTAAACATGCTGGTTTTCTAGCGAAATCTTGAATAGATTGATGCCACTTGCCATTCGTTCCTTTTCGCACTGTGTTTATTTTATTTAATTGATTCAGGTATTTTTATTTGGTTTACGTTAAAAGCGATATTGGAAAGAAGACGTTTTTGTTTAAGACTATTGCTTGGCAATACTTTTATAATATGGATGATGTTTATGTTAATTCAACTCTGGTTGACTGTTGTGGGTCTAGTTGCACTTTTTATAAGCTGCTCATATTTGTTATTAAAAGTTGTTCAGGCGGTGTGATTTAATTTAATTGATTTGTGTATGCGTCTCGCTGGAAAACTGTTCTGGATGTTTATGTTAATTTAATTCTGTTTGACTGTTGTATTTGCACTTTTTATAAACTGCTATTTGTTGCTAATAAAAGTTGTTAATATTGTTCTGCATGTTATTTTGTTATTGTTTCAGTATTAGTGTTTGATATTCAATTTCTGAACGGTTTAGGCACAAGCCAACAGTTTGGTGATGCTGTCTGAGCCTTATGTCACAAATTTTTTTATTATTCACGGTAATACCGTATACCGAGGTAAAATAGGGAGGAGGTTTGACGGTATCAAAATTTGGATACCGCCCATCCCTAATATATATATATATATATATATATATATATGTGTATGTATGTGTATATATATATATATATATATATATATATATATATATATATATATATATATATATATATATATATATATATATATATATATATATATATATATATATATACATACAGTGGTGTGAAAAACTATTTTCCCCCTTCCTGATTTCTTATTATTTTGCATATTTGTCACACAAAATGTTTCTGATCATCAAACACATTTAACCATTAGTCAAATATAACACAAGTAAACACAAAATGCAGTTTTTAAATTATGGTTTTTATTATTTAGGGAGAAAAAAAATCCAAACCTACATGGCCCTGTGTGAAAAAGTAATTGCCCCTTGTTAAAAATAACCTAACTGTGGTGTATCACACCTGAGTTCAATTTCGTAGCCACCCCCAGGCCTGATTACTGCCACACCTTTTCAATCAAGAAATCACTTAAATAGGAGCTGCCTGACACAGAGAAGTAGACCATAAGCACCTCAAAAGCTAGACATCATGCCAAGATCCAAAGAAATTCAGGAACAAATGAGAACAGAAGTAATTGAGATCTATCAGTCTGGTAAAGGTTATAAAGCCATTTCTAAAGCTTTGGGACTCCAGCGAACCACAGTGAGAGCCATTATCCACAAATGGCAAAAACATGGAACAGTGGTGAACCTTCCCAGGAGTGGCCGGCCGACCAAAATTACCCCAAGAGCGCAGAGACGACTCATCCGAGAGGTCACAAAGACCCCAGGACAACGTCTAAAGAACTGCAGGCCTCACTTGCCTCAATTAAGGTCAGTGTTCACGACTCCACCATAAGAAAGAGACTGGGCAAAACGGCCTGCATGGCAGATTTCCAAGACGCAAACCACTGTTAAGCAAAAAGAACATTAGGGCTCGTCTCAATTTTGCTAAGAAACATCTCAATGATTGCCAAGACTTTTGGGAAAATGCCTTGTGTATTGATGAGACAAAAGTTGAACTTTTTGGAAGGCAAATGTCCGTTACATCTGGCGTAAAAGGAACACAGCATTTCAGAAAAGAACATCATACCAACAATAAAATATGGTGGTGGTAGTGTGATGGTCTGGGGTTGTTTTGCTGCTTCAGGACCTGGAAGGCTTGCTGTGATAGATGGAACCATGAATTCTAGTGTCTACCAAAAAATCCTGAAGGAGAATGTACGGCCATCTGTTCGTCAACTCAAGCTGAAGTGATCTTGGGTGCTGCAACAGGACAATGACCCAAAACACAGCAGCAAATCAACCTCTGAATAGCTGAAGAAAAACAAAATGAAGACTTTGGAGTGGCCTAGTCAAAGTCCTGACCTGAATCCAATTGAGATGCTATGGCATGACCTTAAAAAGGCGGTTCATGCTAGAAAACCCTCAAATAAAGCTGAATTACAACAATTCTGCAAAGATGAGTGGGCCAAAATTCCTCCAGAGCTGTAAAAGACTCATTGCAAGTTATCGCAAACGCTTGATTGCAGTTATTGCTGCTAAGGGTGGCCCAACCAGTTATTAGGTTCAGGGGGCAATTACTTTTTCACACAGGGCCATGTAGGTTTGGATTTTTTTTCTCCCTAAATAATATAAACCATCGTTGAAAAACTGCATTTTGTGTTTACTTGTGTTATATTTGACTAATGGTTAAATGTGTTTGATGATCAGAAACATTTTGTGTGACAAATATGCAAAAGAATAAGAAATCAGGAAGGGGGCAAATAGTTTTTCACACCACTGTATATATATATATATATATACACACACATACACATATATATATATATACATACATATATACATATATACATATACACATACATATATACATATACACATACATATATACATACATATATACATATACACATATATATATACACATTATATATATATATATATATATATATATATATATATATATATACACACTATATATATATATACACATACACATTATGCATATATATATATATACATATATGCATACATATATATACATATATACATATATACATACATACATATATACACATATATACATACATATACACACATATATACATACATATACACACACATATATATATATATTATATATACATACATATATACACACACACACACACACAAATAATTTTGTTCCAATTTGTTTTTAAATGTTGTTCTAACATTAATTTCTATGTACAGTAAGTCTCTGTCCTTCAAAATAAATAATAAACAGATGGAAGAAAGCACTGTATTGTGGCGATACTGCACTTCAATACCAAATTCCTTTCTTCCAGTGGTTCCTAGTAACCCTTATCTTCTTACTGCCAATGCAAACACCATCACAGATGCTGGTACAGCATATGCAGCTTTAGCTATTATGAAAATTGCTTGCTGTGATTCACTACATGTGATATTTATGTAGTACTGTATTCCAAAGAACATTATTCAGTTAAATATTTTTAATTGAATAAGCTTACAAGAACAAATAAATATGGATTACATTCAGCTACGCGAGAGAGGCATATTTTAAATAAATCCTAGCATTCCATCACTTTCAATAGGAATGATTCTGATTTTTTTTAAGTTTTAAAAATAATATGCAGAAAATAATTCATGCTACTTAATGCTTTTTTAATATTATATACTAAAATGGGTTAGAGGAAGTATGTGATTTTAGATTTTCATATCATAAGCAAAAGAGAATTACATTGCTGAAAACGTTTACTCATTTAAAAAATTAAAACTATTTTGCTATTAAATCAATAATGATATACAATTTTGTTCTAGCTTTTCACACAAGACATTTCGGATAAATATTTGTTAAGCATGTCCTTAACCATGATTTAATGTCTCTCTTTTTGGAATAAAGTTTACGTGGTTAAAGCATATACTCTGAAAGTTACCTGGGAAGATGACTTCCAATGCATCTCTGAAATAGTTTTGCACTGTACTAATTCTAAAGCATGTACAATTAATTGAGTGATATGTTTTTGTACTTTTTCCTTGAATCTTATAACACTATGAAACATCAAATAAAGAACCTTCTATAGTAAAATGTTCATAACTCCTCACCTGTGAGAAGATTCTCTTTTTAATGCAATGCCAGTCAAAGGCTAACACTGCTATTTTTGTTGTATGCTTGAAACATTTGAAATAATGACACTGTATTTCATCCTAACCTGAAAAATTGTATTGAAAATGGTTTCATGAATACTGTATTTTAACAGAAGGCACAATGTAATGATAATATCTTTGGTAATTGTGCTTGCTAATAACACAGCCATAATATAACTCTTTTAATGGTGCTATTTCAGTTTAACACTAGAATTACCAGAGCCTATGAAAAAACTCGTAATTCCGTCCCACCTTAAACTGCTTCTTAAATCCCTTCACACCTCTCCGTCGGCGTCCTTTGTCTTCTAAATGTGCTGATAAAGAGAAGCTTGGAGCAGCCGGCTATTCCATCCCCCCACTAATTTAGAACGTGCACGAACTTCAGCTTGATTGAGTATCTGGGAGTGAAGTGGAGTTTTAGAGTGGAAATAATAGATCGTTGTTTGGAACACACGCATTTCATGTCTGTTCCGTTTCTACAGTAATCTGTGTCAACACATTGTTAAAACAGAAACGTTTTTTATATTCTAGTAGTAGATGACAAAATGTAGGCATAAACTATATAGTGTATGAAGCCTGAAGTCCAAATAGCAAAGAAACATTTTCACAAGAATAACACAATTGCGCTTTTATTCAAAAATATAACTGCTGAAACAAAAAGCCGCCTTAACATGCGACATTGACAGCACTTTATTGTAACTGACTCTGTGGTTCAATAGACTCAGCCTCCGCTTGGGAATCAAGAGGTCACGAGTTTGATCCTGCGCCCCTCCGTTTTGAGAAGTAAACTGCTCTTAGTCTTATTATTTTAGAATAAAAGCATACATTTGATTTCAGTCTGTAACAGCCGGTGCAATTTATGATCCTTGTAAAGGTTAGCTTTTTTTTATTCACTTTTCATTCTCTCAGTTGCGTTCAGAATCAATCCATACAACCCCATCTGACACGGCTGTTTTCACTAAAGACGCGCTATAGCTCTGCAGTGTACCATGATGCATACTAACACAACGGGCAGATGGGGAGTGTGTGATGATTGCATATAGCGCCGAACTTACTGCTCTTTACCATTCTCTCCTCTGTATGCCCTGGAGTACAAAAGAAACAGAATACAGACGCGCTATAGCTCTGCGTTGTACCACGATGCATACTAACGCACCAAAAAAGGGTTCTGACACACAGACGCTGGCGAAGCTGCCTTCTTCGTATCTCACCGTCACTTGATTTTTTTATTCAGTTTTATTGAGTGTTCCTGCCAGTCCCCGCATGTTGCTGTATGCTGGATATTTTCACATGTATTGTCTCTTTCTTTCAGGTGTGTAATAGAAACCACAGCATAGAGAGAAGTGTGTACATTGCTTCTTACAGGAAAAGGCGATGGAAAAAGTGCACTTGAATAAAAGTGCACTTTTGTTATAATTTTACACCAATATATGTTCCTGTGTTTGAACGACACGGGCAGATGAGAAGTGTCTGATGATTGCATATAACGCCGAAGTTACTGCTTTTTACCATTCTTTCCTCTGCATGTCCTGGAGTACAAAAGAAACAGCATACAGCAACATGCTAACCTTTACAAGGATCATAAATTGCACCGGCTGTTACAGACTGAAATCAAATGTATGCTTTTATTCTAAATTAGTAAGACTAAGAGCAGTTTACTTCTCAAAACGGAGGGCCACAGGATCGAACTCATGACCTCGATTCCCAAGCGGAGGCCGAGTCTATTGAACCACGGAGGCAGTTACAATAAAGTGCTGTCAATGTCGCATGTTAAGGCGGCTTTTTGTTTCTGCAGTTATATTTTTGAATAAAAGCGCAATTGTGTTATTCTTGTGAAAATGTTTCTTTGCTATTTGGACTTCAGGCTTCATACACTATATAGTTTATGCCTACATTTTGTCATCTACTACTAGAATATAAAAAACGTTTCTGTTTTAACAATGTGTTGACACAGATTACTGTAGAAACGGAACAGACATGAAATGCGTATGTTCCAAACAACGATCTATTATTTCCACTCTAAAACTCCACTTCACTCCCAGATACTCAATCAAGCTGAAGTTCGTGCACGTTCTAAATTGTTGGGGCGATGGAATAGCCGGCTGCTCCAAGCTTCTCTTTATCAGCACATTTAGAAGACAAAGGGCGCTGGCGGAGAGGTGTGAAGGGATTTAAGAAGCGATTTAAGGTGGGATGGAATTACGAGTTTTTTCATAGGCTCTGGTAATTCTAGTGTTAAACGGTCTTGTTAAGTTCCACACAGCTTCTCAATTGCAAAATGGCACACAATTCTCTTGCTTATTTAACAACACTATAATTACCACAGTCAAAGAAAAAAAAACTCAAATTGGAACCACCTTAAATCCCTTTGCATAAAAATAAAACTGAATAAAAAAAATTCAAGTGATGGTGAGATATGAAGAAGGCAGATTCACCAGAGTTTGTGTGTCAGCTCTTATTTCTCCAGGTCACAGAATTTCCAGTTCCATTGCCTCAAAAACACCACTCACATCTACAGTTATTCCCAGTTTCAGATAAAAAGTAAGAGCGTCAGATCTGGGGTGGGGGGTGGTTGTTGTATCGTGATCGTGACTGAGAGGATAAAAGTAAAAAATAATAAACTCTATAAACTTTTACAAGTGCTATAACTTTACACCGGCTGTTACAGACACAAATCAAATGTATGTTTTTATTGTATAATGTTAACAATAAGAGTAGCTCACTACTCAAAAAGGTAAATTTGCCGGGGAGCTGGTTTCGAACTCACGACCTCCGGATTATAATTCAGTGGATTTTACCGCTGAACCACGGAAGCTGTCTTATTGTACTTGCACCTTGTGTTAAAGTTTTTATTTGATATTTGGCCATCAGCCTTCACACATTATACAGTTCATGTCTACATTTTATTATTTATTACTAAAACATGAAAAATGTTTGTTTTAACATAGATTGCTATAGACACAAAACAGACATCAAATTATTTCCCTTACAATTCTGGGTAGCTCACTCCCAGACAATCAATCAAGGAAGGAACTGGAAGAACTTCTTTTCTTGCCCATTCTTAGGTGGTGGGGGGATGGTGTAGCAGGCTGCTTGGGCTTATCGAAACATTTAGAAGACAAAAGACAACGACGGAGAGGTGCAAAAGGATTTAAGGTGGGCCGGATTTACGAGTTTTTACGTAGGCTCTGGTAATTCTAGTGTTAACTAAAGAGCAGTTCGTCCTCACTAACTGGTAAAGAAACAGCTATCATCAAAAACTATAACCTGAAAACCCATCTTTTAATCTACCTCACTAATCTTTACAGAGCTACACCATTTTGTGACATCTACATTTTTACAAGCATGAACTGTTTATTCTAATCTTGCATAACAATTTAAAAGTCTGGATTTTGACTAGGTCAATCTGAATCTCAACACTTACATTTTGCCCAGCTATTTTACTACAGTCTTTCTTGTGTGTTGGAAACTGACTTTCTGTATTTCTTAATTGCTAAATTAATGTTTTTCCAATTATGTCAAGCTGTTTAGTGTTGTAATTAGTTTTAGACTGCTAGACATGTTAACTAAAACAGGGGGAGCCATAAGGCTATTGTTAGCCATTTATGATGGTACGATTGGTAAATAACACATTCAGACTGGCGACCTTAACTATCCAAACCCAGGAATGGAAACACTTTCATACCTGAAAACTGCATTGTTGATTACCTTGCACACAAAACAAATTAAAAATGCACAGCTTTTTGCATATTTTTCTCACTTTCCTCTATATACTTCAACAACCAAAGAAGAACTATGACCAAAATACCTGTAAAAATGAGCAGAGGAAAATACTTTTTCCAGATCTGTCTTTTGCATATGTGTGCCTACATACTGTATTACATGACTAAATGGAAAGGTGAT
The DNA here is from genome assembly GCF_016835505.1 of Polypterus senegalus. Classification (NCBI taxonomy): domain Eukaryota; kingdom Metazoa; phylum Chordata; class Cladistia; order Polypteriformes; family Polypteridae; genus Polypterus; species Polypterus senegalus. The sequence goes on from NC_053157.1 coordinate 49,762,224, forward strand.
AAGTAATGGTTAGATTTTTCAAAAATTATTGTAGGATGGTTTAATGTGGTACATGTATTACATACAACAGAACAATTCATAACTATGAAATATGTAAGCTGATTGACATTTCCACTTTAGTATGTTACAAAATATCTACAGGAATTACAATGTCATAATATATTAATATTCAAGAGATCATTACTACCATTCACTTAAAATGTAAGCATTCATACATATTACGATACAACTAGAGCAATTTTTTTGTAAAAATTTGAAGCTCATCAAAACCTACATCTTTACATTCCAGATACTGACTGTTTGAAGCCCTCATGCAGTACATTGAAATACATTGCAGTTTACAATTACTTCCACTGTCTCCATTGTTCTACTGTTTTTTTCTTTAAAAAGCAGCTTGTGATAAAGAAAGGGATGTACACATGCATGTTTTAAGAGAATTAAGTCAAATTCAACAAATTTACTAATTCTAATTCTCAGAAAAAATTAATTAATGAGAAAAAAACTATTAACAAAACCAGTTTTCAATTAGAAAAATGTATGTATACATATTACATAAAAAGCTTTCATGTTGTTCGGAGTTTATTTATTAATTATATCCTCACTGTTTAAATAAATACCTCTCTAACTGCCATGCACAGTCTGTGATCCTACCAGGTTTGTTGCACATGCAAGATTGTCAGCCCTTTTTTTAAATTAGTAAAAACTAAAAAAAGAAAGAAATTACATGTTAGGTTGATTGTATGTATGTATGTATGTACACCAGAGTGTGACCAGACACCTCATTTAAAATTAGTTTCTGCACCTAAATGCTACCAGGATATACTCCAAGATAGCTGAACTTAAGAATCTGTAGATGGGTGTGATTAGGGACAATCAAAGCTTGTACCAGAGTCCACAGTAATAAATACTGTGCTCCTTTAACTGACCTGGTGTCTGTGCAATGCATCTCTCTTAAGGAGCTAAGTCACACAGGGACTTGTGGGTGTTCTTAATCTGGTCTTGAGTGTCATAAAATGTGCTATTGTATTAAGTTTACTGGGGAATAAAATTTACTTAAGTTACTGTAACTGCAAATAAAATTAATTTCTTCTTTGCCTCTGATAAACTACATGATCCTTGCTAATAATAAGCTTCCCCAAAGTGTGATGCTGCTACTGCCATAGTTCACTTCAGTGATATGGGATGTTAGATTTGCATCATACCTTTAATTTTCATCTTAAATATTCATTTTAGTTTAATCTGACCACAAGGTATTTCTCAAAAATTCAGCTTGTCTGCTCTCCTTTTGAAGAGGCCTCAAGGCAATTCTTCTTTTAAGTAATTATTCTTTTCCTCAACTCTCTCCCATACAAGCCAAAATGATCCAAAGTTTGATGTATAGTGGCTTTCTGGTTTAATTCATTCTTAAGACTAGGAATTTATTTGCCTATCAGTGGCTTCTCCCTCAAGTACACTTGATGGATGTTAATTTTTAGGTATTGTCTGGGTGGGAGGAGAAGCTGCTTCCATTTCTTGATCAATAAGCCAGCTGTTTACAGAGGGAGATCCAAATTCATTTGGAGAATAGATTACTCAATATATTTTTATCTGATGTCCTTAGAAGGTCTTTGTCATTTTCATACTTTCTGTTCAGGTTTATTGAAGAAGTACTGAAGTAAGCAGTAGAGCTGATTTATTGACAAGAACTTGAATCCACAACTTTGGAGTTAGGGACTAACACCTATAGCCAGTGCAGCAACAGGCCATTTAAGAAAACTTACAACAATTGCTGCAGAAACAAAAATTAACACTGTTGTTGCTCAAAACAAAACAAATTGTAAAAAAATATTATTGACTCTTTGTTTACACAGTTCTTGAGGCTGATCCTCCAATTAGCTGTGAACCACCCAATCTAACTGAGATTGCACAGGTCACTGGTGAACCAGCTGAGGGTAGCAAAGGCTGCAGGTATCTGTGGTATCCAAGTGAACCTCTCCAGGCTGTTATCCCAACTAACTGGAAAACGGGACTTCTTGTCCCTATATGGAAAGGGTGATTGTCTGGATTGAGACAACTACAGGGGGATAACATTGCTCTTGGTGCAGGGTAAGGTCCTTGGCTAGGGTCGTCCTCAATAGTATCCGTGATCACTTGCTCACCTACCAGCAACCGGAGCAGTCTGGTTTTACACCTAAGTAGTCAGGATCGACTCGTATCCTGGCACTAAGGGTTCTCATGGAGTGCAAATGTGAATATCAGCAGATTTTCTTTGCAGCCTTTGTCGATTTTTGTAATACGCTTGACTCAGTTGATCAAGCTGCCCTGTGGGACACTCTGAAACTTCACAGGATCCCCTCAAGGTTGCTGGATATCATGGCCAGCCTTCACAGTGGTACTGTGAGTGCTGTGCAGAGTGGAGACAGAACCTTTGTGTTTTTTCCCAGTTGATTCTGGGGTACGTCAGGGGTGTGTTATTGCTCCTACTCTGTTCAATGCTTGCATGAACTGGGTATTGGGCAAGATTGTGGGGTCAAGCAACTGTGAGGCATCCGTTTGTGAAGAAAGATTCACTGATCTTGACTTTGCTGAAAATTCTGTGATCTTTGCAGAGTCTGAGAGACTGAGCATCTCTACCTGGCATGTAATCTAGACTTAGCTGTGAATTTTGCCACTAGGTGTAGCATACTTACAAGTATTCTGTGGCAGTCTGCCATGTGGCATTGCACTGCTCTTTTCTTGGTGCTTATTAAAGTGTCCTGCGATTTTTGTGATGAGTGATCATAAAGAACAAAAAGTCTGCATTAAATTTTGTTTTCTCTGATAAAAACCAGCTGCTGAAACTGTAGTGATGCTTGAAACTGCTTTTAAAGAAGAAGTTTTAAGTAAAACACAGGTCTGCGAGTGGTTTTTTAATTTCAAATGAGGAGAAATGTCACTTGATCCTGCTCCGTGTGACTTTTCCTTGTTCCCGCATATGAAAAAAAGAACTCAAAGGAAAGTGTTTTTGTACTATTGAGTAAGTCAAAGAAAAAATGCTGCAGGCATTGGATAATGTTCCTCTTCTGCAATTCCAAAAACTGGGAAAATCGTTGGGACAAATTAATTCATTCATTTGTAGAGTACTTTGAAGGAGACTTAAGTTTCAGTAAGCAAAAATTATTAAAACTTTTTTTTTTTTTCCCAATTCCAGTTATTTTTGGGTACCCCCTTGTATTTACCGATTGCCAATGCAACCTTTTCCAGGCAGCTACTTTTTTTTTCTTTTCTTGAAACAACATCCAGCGTCTGAAATATCACATGCATCCTTCTGGTTTTCTAAAGTAAACCTCTAAGCTAGAAAAATGTTGTGGTCCAAAGTGCAGAGCTCTGAATGTTTATACAATACTTTTCAAAGTCTTCCAATGTCCATCCACTAAAACACACTAAAATAAACATAGCTCAACTTAATTATATTGATGAGAAAAGAAAACATGTTGATTGAAGCTTGACTGAAATCTGATTGAATGATGTGCAGTTGGAAGAGTGCCTATCCTTTTCAATTTAAAATATGACAGTGTGCATATAACTTCACAAACTGTTAAAAACAAATTGGCACAACTTAGCCATCACACGCTATACTGAAGTAGTAGGCTTCTATAGCTCTTTGGGCAAGGTTTAAAACTGCATATATATTTTAAGGCAGATTGACCATTCAGGTATTTCATGACTTTCAAAATTGCTGACATCACATAGTTTAGTTTGGAAATCCTCCATAAAAGTTTTAGCTAAATCTTTACCTGTTGTTGAGCCATGCAGGGATTTTAATGAGCAAAGGTCTTCTTATATCCAAATATAATAATAATATTACATTTTATTTATATAGCGCCTTTCCCATGCTCAAGGCACTTCACAGAGTATACAGTATATAGCATTATACTAAACCAAATAAATAAATAAAGAAGAGTAAGATAGTAAATTCAGAGAAAAGCCTAACAGACAACATAATTGATGATCTAGCACACATATACAGGTTACATACTGTAAGCATCTTGACATACAGGTAAACTGAGAAAAGGGTAATAAAGTCAGGTAGAGCTCAAAGCCTTCCTGAAGAGATGAGTTTTGAGTTGTTTTTTAAAAGAATTCATGGAGTCAGCTTATATGATTAATTTCAGTAGGTCCCAGAGTCTGGGAGCTATACAGCTGAAGGCCCTGTAACCTATGGAGTGTAGAGTAGTGTGGGGCACAACAAGATTGGCAGAATCAGAAGACCTTAGTGGGTGGACAGGCACATAGTGATGGAGAAGGTCACTGATGTAGTTTGGTGCAAGGTCGTTTAAGGCTTTGTAGGTTATTAAGGTTATTAGTAGAATTTTATATTTGATTCTGTAAGACACTGGGAGCCAGTGAAGGTGAAGAAGGATGGGTGTTATGTGCTTGCTGCTGCTGGTTTGAGTAAGGACTCTTGCAGACAAGTTTTGAATAAGCTGGAGCTGTGATACAAGATTACAAGGGGCACCTGCTAGTAGGGAATTACAATAATCGTTGCGGAATGTGATAAAAAATGCACAAGTTTCTCAGCATTAGAAAAGGAGAGGAAGGCGCGAACACGGGATATGCTACGGAGGTGAAAGTAAGAAAGTTTCTTAATGTGATTTATGTGGGTGGAACAAGAAAGGAAGGAATCAAAAATGATGCCAAGATTCTTTGCAGTAGAGGCAGGTCTGATGAGGTCACCGCCAAGACTGACTGGGAAGGAGCTCATTTTATTAAGCTGCACTTTAGTCCCAATTTGCAGGAGTTCAGTTTTGTTGCAATTTAATTTTAAAGAGTTCTGCTCCATCCAGGTTTTAATATTACTAAGGCAAGTTGTTAGCTGAGAAAGCTCTGATGAAGTTACACTTTTAACATTGAAACAGAGTTGAGTATCGTCTGCATAAATAGGATAACCCAGTCCAAAGCTACGAATAATATGGCCAAAGAGAATCATATAAATACAGAAGAGAAGAAGGACAAGGACAGAGCCCTGAGGAACTCTTGTGTGACAGGCGCGGAGCTGGATCTGCTGTTGCCAAGACTAACAAAGTCTTGCCTATCAGTCAAATAGCACTTGAACCACTGGAGGGCAGTGCCAGAGACACCCAGCATGTTCTCCATTCTGGACAGTAGAATGTCATGTCTGACAGTGTCAAATGCTGCACTGAGGTCTAACAGAATTAATATGTTGGTTTGTCCAGAGTCTGCTGCCATGAGCAAATCATTGATTACCTGTAGCAGAGCAGTTTCACAGCTGTGCTGCATCCTGAAACCAGACTGAAAGGATACCATCAAATTATTAGAAGTTAAGTAGTTGGTGAGTTGAGAAGCTACAACACGCTGAAGAACTTTTGACAGAAAAGGTAAGTGGGAAATAGGCAGAAAATTGTTAAGATTGTCAGCATCAAGACCACACTTTCTTTAACACTGGGGTTACAAAAGCGATTTTTGTCAAGGGATGAGTTTATTATTGTTGTAATAGTCGGGATTATGGCATGAAGGCAGAACTTTGCAAAACTTTAGCACACCATTAACACACACACACTCTTCATGACAGACACTGAAAACAAATTCAACCATTACTCTCTTATTTTGAATCCCAGTTCAATAGTTTTTACAGATACCTGTATCTATAATCTTTACAATAATTGTTTCTTTGTAAGTGAAACCATCAAATTCCCCACTGCACTGAAGGCGGTAATAATAAATTTTCCATTAGAAAAGGCGTTTACATGATTTTTAATACACTTTGTAACTTGCTTCTGTTAAGCAAACTTCACCATAACACTAGTCTGTTTCTCACCACGGGAAACTGCTTATTTGGCTACTTCTGCTTTATGGACATTATTCTTAAACATGCTCCGGTGCCACAGAGCTTGCTCAAAATAATTTTCCAAGGGTGTTCAACCAACATATTTGTGAATTGCAGATTTCTTGTATAAACTTAATGATGAAGAGGTTGGGTATCACCTATCCAGCCACATGTGTTAATCCAAAATCCACCTTTTTTGTACAGAGTTTATAGGTACAGAAAAATAAAAGCAAATTCCATATCTACAACATAGATTAGCTACTTGAAAAAGAATGGGAAAACGTTTCATCTTTAAAATTCACTGGAAAAGTATGGTTACTGTTCTGATAGCAGTGAGTCAATGTTCCTCCTGATTTTGGTTCTGGGGCACTATTATATAAATATATAAAAGTCAATGTATGTGTGTATGTATGTATGTTCCAGCATCACTTCTGAATGGCTGAAGCGATTTTCATGAAACTTGTTGTGTTTTTTTTTTTATAATTATATTTTTCTCAAACAATTAAAAAGAGAAAAAAAAAAAAAAAATCCACACTTTACTTTCCTCCCTAGCTAGTTTGACATACGAGAGGAAACCATTCAGTTTATCAAGCTTGTTTGTCTAGCTAATAGCTAAGATATCCCAGTAACTCATACAAATATACTTTCTAAAGGTTTTTGAAATTTTTGCTTAAAATGCATGTCCTGGTAGTTTATTCCACATTTATATAACTCTTTGCATAAAAAAATGGTTCCTGGATTCAGTTCTAATGCACTTACCCTTAACTTCCCTTGTGTCTTCAAGTACATGATTTGCCATTTAATTGAAGGAATTCTGTTGGATATTCTTTATTAAAACCTTTGAGGATTTTGAATACCTGGATTAGGTGCCCGCACAGACTTTTGTGTTTGAGACTGAACAAGTTTAAATCTCTAAGAATTCTGTAATTGTCAGAAAACGACTTGTCCTGAAGTCCTGGGGATGTTTTTTTTTTTTTTACAAAATAACTTAAAATTTTATTTGCAACTTTAATGTAGAAAGTGGTACACATAGGCAATGTGCAGAAGCTATTAAACTAATTCTGAAAATTGCCCGTTTTTTTAAATTGCTTTTGCTGCCTTCTCAATATTCGCTATTCCTTTCAGTTTAGTAACATCTGAAAATTTCACAAGTTTATTAACTACACTGGATTTTATGTCATTAATATTGTGGAGGACTGCCGGCTTCGTGTTCCGGTCCTCACCCCTAGGAGGAGCTCTCCCGACAGCATGATCATGCCCCGAGGTCCAGCAAGGCCTTGTGGACTATGCAGTGTTTATACACAGCCCTGCTGGATACCTTGGGGGCCACAGGCAGTCGTTGTAGGGGGGCTTGTGGGCCCTTATGTGCCCTATGACCCGGGAGTGCGTCACGGTCACGTGACAGGAAGAAACGATGTGCTCACGGGTTGAAGAAAAGGACTGTTTACATTGACCCGGAAGGAATAAGGAACTGTGGACTGATTGGGGAGAAACACCTCCGGGTCAGGGGCTATAAAAGGACTATGGGCCAGTCCAGACACTGAGCTAAGCTGGGAGGTAGAGGGCCGAAGTGTCTGGGCGAGGAGGAGAGATTATTATTGTGGTTGTGTAATTTATGAGTAGAGTGGAAGGTGCTTGGTGCACTGTGCTAAAGAAAAATAAAGAGTCTGGGACTTTTACCTGGTGTCTGGCGTGGTACCTGAGGGTTCAAGGGAGCACTAGCGCCCCCTTCTGCTACAATATAAATCAGAAAAAATAATGGTCCAAAGCCAAAGCCATAAGAAACTCCACTGATGACCTCAACTCATGTGGAGCTGTCACATCTAATCTATCCTATGTTTCCTTCCAGTTAACTAACATGAGATACACTTTTGGAGGTTTCTTCTGATGTCAACAGGTTTTAGTTTGAAATTTAATAATTTGTGTTGTTAGACAGATGTCAGAAAATCGAATGTCATATGCTTTGTTTTGGTCAACTACTGTGATAATCTGGTCAAAAATATTCAAAAAGATTACTTTGGCAAGATCTTTCAGTCACTTACAAATGCACGATGCCTGTTATTTAGTATATTTTCTTATAGGTACTTTTCTAATTTATTCTTTAATATGGTTTGCAAACTACACCATTTTGCATGGTATTGAAGATATTGATCTGTGATTACTTTTTTAAAAACTGGAGTCACATTTGCAGTTTTCCAGTGCTCTCCATTTTGAAACGATTGTTAAAATATGCCTAATAAGGGTTAATAAGAGTTATAAATAAGTTCATTTTTAAGTACAGCTGGTAAAATCCCACTAGCTCTGGGGGTTTTATAAATCTTGAAAGTACCAAGGGTTTGAAGCACATCTGACTCTTCTGTTTTAAAATCTGTACACTATGAGCTTGTTTTTACTTCTGCACAGGGGGATTCCATTTGTTTCCTCCTTATACTTGTGTGAAATATTTGCTGATTTAATTTTTCTCTTTGACCTCTCACCTGCTTTTTTGATCTCTTGCTTGAATTCTTGTAATGTCTAGTATTCCTCTAAGTCATAATTATTTGACTGTTTTTATAATTTTCTTATACATCTTATACAGTTTAAATTTGTAATGATGTTCTTAATTCATTCAATTTGGCTGATTTTTAGTCTCTTATTGGTTTTAGGAATATACTTATTTTGAGACTGTATCAGAAAGTCTCTGAAGTGACATCACCTGTTATTTATAGTTGCTGAGATTTTATTTTCCAATTCTGTGTCTCCTAGACAGCTCTTCATCCCTATAAAGTCTATTGTCAGTACATTATATATCTTCTCTTGGTATACATGTTTTCAAGGATGACCTCAAATTTTACCATATTGTGATCACTGTTGCTTAAATGATCTATTACTTATGTTTCTATCATTCTGTTATTGTTGTTTGAAAAGATGAGACCTAGCTTGGTCTTGATGGTGGAGGTGGGGTTTTTGAAAGACAGAATCATAAAACAGTCATTTGCCATTAACGCTGTTTCAGCTTCTTCTTTAGTATTACTTCTTTCGGCTGTTCCCGTTAGGGGTTGCCATAGCGGATCATCTTTTTCCATCTCTTCCCCATCACCCAAATGTTCTCTCTCACCACATCCATAAACCTTTGCCTAAGCCTTCATCTCTTCTTCTTGCCTGGCAGCTCTATCCCTAACACCCTTCTCCCAATTTACCCAAGCATCTCTCCTCTGCACATGTCCAAACCAACGCAATCTCACCTCTCTGACTTTGTCTTCCAACCGTCCCTTGACCCTCTAATGTATTCATTTCTAATCCTGTCCATCCTTGTCACACCCAATGCAAATCTTAGCATTTTTAACTCTGCCACCTCCAGCTCTGTCTCCTGCTTTCTGGTCATTGCCACTGTCTCTAGCCCATATAAATATGCTAATACTATGCATAGTTTGTAATGCAGTTTATCCTCCATTTGGTAATGGCTACTACAGTAACCTCGTCAGCCCTACTTCTTGTAACCTCGTCTAATACTTAGTTTTAAAATGTTTCAGCACTCTAGACATTTGACAAATGACAATATATGTACAACGCACATGCAACTCAAACGTTTTATTTTACAATACTAAACTAGTCTGCCTAATCTTACCAAAATGCACTAACCACCAATATAGATTTTGTTCCCACCATTTTTACATTGGTTTACCTCTGGCTTATAGACTACTGATGCAATATCTGCTCAGTAATTTTGATTCTGCACTTTATCCAAATATGTATCTTCCACAGTGGACAATATCAGAAACATTTGCTTCATCAGCAAAACATAGATTGCTAACCTCTGGTGTAGGCTTTAAATACACAAAAGTAGCAATATCATATCAATAGTAACATGTTTACAGTAAGGACATTAGGGTGGCCTATTTGAGAATCATACAGAAAAAAATTTCTAAAAATGCTTATGTAAGTTATCCATATTTAGTTCAAAGAATTAATTTGCAATAATGAAGCAAATAATAAAATTATGAACTAAACATGCTCTCATCGAAACTTTCTATTACTTAAATCATAAAAAAAAAGAATAATACACTATCAAAAAGTGAAATAAAAAAGAATAAATTAGCTACACAATTCTGACATTATTAGCAAAAGGCATGTACTATAAACACAATTTTGCTAGCTTTTATTATGCTTTTGAAACATTCAAAGGGGGAGGGTCAACATTTATAACACTTTCTTTCTTTTGATAGCTGGATTTAGAGATAGTGGGTTTACATGACTAAAAAGCACAAGTAGCAGTAGTAGTAGTATTGTATATGTAGAATACAGTGGGCAGCAGAAAGCATTAAAAAAAATAAATGCTTCCATTATGTTCTGCAAGTTCTGCTACATTGCTTGATCCCCAATACAATGCCAAATTCTGTGTAAGGCCATCACAGAAAAATGAATATGTTCACAATAGCTCAATATCATTTATACAGAGTTTTGTGATGCATTTCCTAGAAGGCTTTTGAGATTTTATAGCAGGAAACAAAAGCAAAAATCTTAGTATCATAAAAAAACACCTGAATAATTAACTTGCAATTCCTTCTGTGGGGTCTTCCAATCCCGTCAACAGTATTTTAGCAAACACTTTAATAAAATAGGCTTAAGCTAAAAAAAAAAATAAATAACTGGTGGACTAAAAAACATTAGTCTTTACTATGGATGACTAGTCTTTTATTAAGTTACATGGTTTCAAAAACACTGCAACAGATAACTTTAACATACAGTTTTTCTGTTTCACCTTAATCTTAGATATAAAGAAACCACGGTCAGAACCTGTAGAGAAAATGTGAGCAAGACGAACATGTTTCACTTTACATTATATACAAGTTGTACTGTTGATTTAAGGCTACAAACATTAAAGTGATATTCATGCCACTGCTTGGTGAGAAATATAAAAGGTTTGGTGCATCATCAGCCCTGGTGGTTCTGCTGTGTGAAAAAATAACAGTTGAATCATGCAGATACAGCGGACAACCTTCTCCTAATGCCATGTAAATGGCAAAGTGTCAAGTCATCTCTAATATACAGGTATTTATGCTTACCTACCCAAAACGTAACCAAGAACCATGCAAATAAAACAATAAACAAAGCACATTCTGTACATTTTGCACAGAGATAGAATAAGATTAATTAATTAAGATCTAAGAAAACAAAAATCAAAACATACCTTGGAACCCTAATTAGGAAGAAATCATTTATCATATCATCAATATTGATACATACCTTATATTTCCCTTGATCACAACCGCATAATGTGCTCTCCATAGTATAACTCTTCTGCACACCAATCTCACGCCAGACCACAACACGTGCAGTGGACTCTTTGGACTTCTCAACTACAAAACTGCAACTACTCATGCAGAATGCAGGGGCTATTTGACTCAAAATCTTGGGAAGTGCCTAATAATAGAACGGGCACATGGGGGGGAAAAAAAGCATACCTTGTCAAACGTATTTTCAACTTTTTTGTATTACAGCATTATCAACTTACAGAAAGTAAAGCCAGAGTTTGCATAATATTAACATAAAATAAATGGTTTTGATTTCAATTTTCACAAGCCATAAAGATTCAGCTTTTTTTCTTCTGAAGCATGAACAGAAAGGCAAGTGCCCCTTATAATCATTGGCTATATCCTGTTAGGTTATCAGCAAAAAACACAAAAAATGAAAATGTGTGTACAGTAGATTCCTAGATCTGCTCTAAGCAGATTTAACTTTATGTACATTATAGTGACAGGAGGAAGCTAAGGAGTGTATTCCTGCATTTTAAAAAAGGGAACCATTCTCATCCACCAGTTCCAAAGTGTTTATCCAATGTTCCCTCTATCTTGACTAAACCGGATAGACCAAATGGTCACCTCGTTTGTGAAACTTCATATCTATATATATAGGTTTTAGCAGTCAATGATGTTTGGGAACATATGAAGTTTGACAAACGAGGTGACCATTTGGTCTATCCAGTTTATATTATATAATATAAAAATTATAATATATAATATAAAAAAATGTCAGTTAAATATATCATATAGGATACACACACAGTGATATTTGAGAAGTGAAATGAAGTTTATTGGATTTACAGAAAGTGTGCAATAATTGTTCAAACAAAATCAGGCAGGTGCATAAATTTGGGCACCACAAAAAAGAAATGAAATCAATATTTAGTAGATCCGCCATTTGCAGAAATTACAGCCTCTAAACGCTTCCTGTAGGTTCCAATGAGAGTCTGGATTTTGGTTGAAGGTATTTTGGACCATTCCTCTTTACAAAACATCTCTAGTTCATTCAGGTTTGATGGTTTCCGAACATGGACAGCTCTCTTTAACTCACACCACAGATTTTCAATTATATTCAGGTCTGGGGACTGAGATGGCCATTCAGAACGTTGTACTTGTTCCTCTGCATGAATGCCTTAGTGGATTTTGAGCAGTGTTTGGTCGTTGCCTTGTTGAAAGATCCAGCCCCGGCGCAGCTTCAGCTTTGTCACTGATTCCTGGTCATTGGTCTCCAGAATCCAGTGGAATCCATGCGTCCCTCAACTTTGACAAGATTCCCAGTCCCTGCATTGGCCACACAGCATGATGGAACCACCACCATATTTTACTGTAGGTAGCAAGTGCTTTTCTTGGAATGCTGTGTTCTTTTTCCTCCATGCATAACACCCCTTTTTATGCCCAAATAACTCAATTTTAATTTCATCAGTCCACAGCACCTTATTCCAAAATGAAGCTGGCTTGTCCAAATGTGCTTGAGCATACCTCAAGCGGCTCTGTTTGTGCTGTGGGGGAGAAAAGGCTTCCTCTGCATCACTCTCACATACAGCATCTCCTTGTGTAAAGTCGCGAATGGTTGAGCGATGCACAGTGACTCCATCTGCTGCAAGATGATGTTGTAGGTCTTTGGTGCTGGTCTGTGGGTTGACTCTGACTGTTCTCACCATTCGTCACTTCTGGCTATCCGAAATCTTTCTTGGTCTGCCACTTCGAGCTTTAACTTGAACTGAGCCTGTGGTCTTCCATTTCCTCAATATGTTCCTAACTGTGGAAACAGACAGCTTAAATCTCTGGGACAGCTTTCTGTATCCTTCTCCTAAACCATGATGGTGAACAATCTTTGTCTTCAGGTCATTTGAGAGTTGTTTTGTGACCCCATGTTGCTACTCTTCAGAGAAAATTAAAGGAGGAGGGAAACTTACAATTGACCCCCTTAAATACTCTTTCTCATTATAGGATTCACCTGTGTATGTAGGTCAGGGGTCACTGAGGTTACCAAGCCAATTTGAGTTCCAATAATTAGTTCTAAAAGTTTTGGAATCAATAAAATGACAACGGTGCCCAAATTTATGCACCTGCCTGATTTTGTTTGAACAATTATTGCACACTTTCTGTAAATCCAATAAATTCCATTTCACTTCTCAAATATCACTGTGTGTGTCTCCTATATGATATATTTAACTGACATTTTTTATCGTAACAACCAACGATTTATACAGGAAAATAATGACTATTAACAAGGTTGCCCAAACTTTTGCATCCCACTGTGTATGTATATATATATATATATATATATATATATATATTTTATTACTAAACTGTTATATTTGAGCATTTTCAAAATAGACAAGCTACGATGAGTATATCAGTATCAAAATTATTTTTTACAGTCAAGCAGAATAAATAGTCTACCAAAGCATACATGCCATATAATACTAAGTGATAAACTAGTTTACATTTGTGTTTAAACTCTCTGGGAACATTTACAATTACCAAACTACATTCATGGTATTATTTCTAGTTAAATTTGGATTTAAAAATTACACAGAAACAACATAACACATTAATATACTATTGATACACAGTAGTAAAATAAGTTTCTTACTCTATAGCCAAGGTCTTCTTGGAAATCACAAGAGGTAGCATTTACATTGGTCTGCCATACTGTTTCTTTAATACTACATCCATACATGAATACATTCTTTTTCCGGGAATGCCCATGGTAATCACAAAACACCTATAAAAAATGGACATGAATACTAGTACAAGATTAAAAATATACAGCTGCTATGGATAACATATCAATATTGTACACCTCTCTATAGCTATTAACAGAATGATATTTGGAAAGAACAATCAAGCTGAATAGCTGAGCCATGAAATATCACAAACTAAATTAAATTACACAAACTGATTCCATATTTCTAAAGTTCAAAAAGTCATGTGACTCTGAGGGTCATTTACTGAGTTAGCAGAAGGAATTTGAGGTGACAACATTCTTTTTAAAACAATCTATCTTGTTAGGTATTAAGACCATAATACTTATTTTGAAGAAGACACCCTCCTTAACAGATTAGACAAGCTACACCTAGGATCCGCACTACAGTTACCTGCACCTATCCCAAGAGATTTTTTTTATTTTTAACATTTTTTGTACATTTTGAACTATGCTTTGGGTTAGTTCTGCAGTAGAACTGATCTTTAAACCATACCTAGATTTCTGAAAGAATACCATATTCCATTCTAAAAAGCTTGTTAATCTTCCGATTTCATAATTCCTTTAATATGTTCAAAACTTCCAGCACCATAGGAAGCAAATCAGCCCAAAACATTATGAAACCTCCACCATATTCAGCTGTAGGCAGGGTGTACTTTCTTTATAAGCTTTGCTGGTCTTCATTGCAAAAGATGATAACTGTGGTTTGATCATTCCATAGAATATCTTCCAAGAATGATTATGTATTTTTAGGTAGGTTTAGTCAAACATCAGTTATGCCTTTTTAGTCAAACATCAGTTATACCTTTTTATATTTGAGCAGTGGGGTCCACAATCAAATTTGCCAAAAAGCTCCTTTCCATGTAGTGTGAGGCAGAGAGTATAGGATGAAACCATCACTCCTAGACAACTCCAGGTAAGCTTTCTTGATATTTTATTTGATGTCTTTACAACAGTTTACACCAACCTTCAAAGACTTTATTAAATTTCCTCTTTTCACCAGGGAAGTTGGTAAAAGTTCCATGAACACCAATCTTTTTAATACCTTGACGAACTGTGGGAGCAGGAATACTTAGGTCTCTGGAGAGGACCTTGTATCCTTTTGCATTTGTATACAGTATTTGTGAATAATAGTTTTACTGATTTGTTTGGACAGTTTTCTTGCCTCGGGTATTGTCAATAAAGAACACGAAGTGATAGTGACCATTTTTAAGAAGTAAAACCTTCATAAATTTGTTAATTCATGCTATTTGAACACTGAAAATTTAATTTGTCCAATCAAACTTATTTGACTTGTTTAAAGAGTGCCAATAAATGTGTCATGGCAATGGTTTTTAGACCAGTTTTAGTTACCAGGCAACAAAATTACCAAATGAACCTCAGGGAGCATCTAAAAATCTGCTTCATTATTAAAAGGTAATATTTGATCTTGCTCAAATGATAATGTCAACAACTAACTGTCTTCTGCTCTAGAAGAATCAGCAATTTTTCTCTGTTTCACTTGTTATGACAATAGGAAACCAAACAATAAAAACAACCATGCTGTGAAGCATGCTCCATATCTGCATGATGCCTCAGATTTAAAACATGCTGAAAGTATCATAATATAGATTTCAGTAACAATGTATGATACTAACACTATTGCTTCAGCAGGAAATTCAATCCTTATAACCACTTTTATTCTAACATAGACTTCAATGAAATTCTTACCAGAGGTGTCCTCCTAATTGCTGCTAAGTACTGCAAGAGACTTTTTGTGTGATAAATTGTAGGGTGAAGGTCAGGATTTGGGTTTTGCCATTGCCTGTTCAGATCTTCGCCACTTAAGGAGCATCTATGGCTATTCAGATAAATCAAAATGCAACATTATATAAAAAGATACTTTAGAATGGGGCTATAAAATATTTTATCTTATACACTTTATCTTAACTTTACACACATTATGTGAAATAAAATTCTAGATGAACTGTAATAATGATTTTCTAATTTAAAACAGACTAAAATTTAATCAGACAAAAGAATGTTTTCTTACTTGGCTGTGACCTGAAATCCAATCATTAAAACACGTTAGTATGATAAAGTATATGTAAATTTTATAATTAAAACTATTTTTTCTCAGTTTAAAACAAAAGCAAATGAGAAAAACAAGAGAAAAAAATGTAACTGATACTTTATATTATGATGCTTTGAGGAATCTAAACTTAATAAAATGATCTATCAGATTTGTGAAGATTTTTGTCATATTCTATGACTATTTTAAGAATATGATTTCCCATTGGACTGTGGCATTTTAATGAATTGGTCTGGAGGATACTGGAGTTAAAAGGTCAAATTAATGCTGAGGTTGACTTTTACTTGATTAATTCAAGACTGCAGACTGTACTGCAGAGTTGTGCACCGAAGGTCAAATATTACATTTTTCCTGAGAACCTACTTTAAAGACTCAAAGGGCACACTTAGGGCGATGTCGTAAATACACGCAAACTACTTAACATTAAGGATTTATGTACTTGTTTCTTTTAGATAAAATATTTTTGTTCCCTATATTATTTTCAACTCAGCTTTATTTACAATAACTTAGCCTTAAAAACATCTGTAAGTTTATATTTAAAAAAATTTTAAGTAAATGATCTTTAATGTTGTTTTAAGTCAGTGTTGTGGACTGTACAAACAAAGCCTGTAGTTATTTTTATTTAGAATTTATGGATGTTATTGTACTTGATTACAAGGAGGAAAGTATATTTTGATTAAACTTTACAAACAGAAAATTATAAGGCACACTGTTATAAATATAAGCCTTTAAAATGTAAAAAAAAAAAAAAACATTTCTGGCATTTAATTATCATACTATCAACACTACATACATATTTAACAAACACATTTTAATAATTTTTGGTTACATTACAATCACAAAAAGAAACTTGAAAATTTAAGCCATTCTTAAATAAATCACAACTGGAAAATTCAATAAGTAAATGAAATAGAATATAACACCTATTTTTGGCTTATAATGCACTTGCATCTCTTCTGACTCAACCTAGTATTTTTGAAAACTAGGATAATCTATATCTTATTAACATTTAATTTGAGGTTAGCATTCTGCATAGGCTAAGAAACCTAAGTAGTAAATGTATGCCTACTGCGACTACAACATCAAATAAGTACAGTATATTACAAATATATTAAAACACCCAACCTAACAAATTTATGAATCTGAATTAATTTCTTTATCAATAAACAAGGTTATAGAATAAGTCCTTACTGAACCAATAATATTTAAATATTCTCAAAATTTGCAAAGAAATAGTAAATTTAACATGTGATATGGAAGAAAAAAAAATATTTATGGGAAGTGACTTTCCTCGTGGGCACATCATGGAAATAGCTTTAAACCCTATTTTATACAATATCTTAATTTAATTATATGCAGATTATTATGGTTTTAGGCAAAACTGATTTTGATATTATTAACCAAAGAATTTACTGCACATTTTACAATTTAGTTTGACTATCAGGAATGGTTCTTAAGTATTTTATATTATGCTTATCAAACAATTTTCAACACATATAGAAATCTAAAGACAGTACTATCTTGTTTCTGTTCACAATCATACAAGAATTTTAAGGGTTTAATGCTAAGACCAGTTTTATTTTCTCTCTACATGTTTAATTCACATAGAGTACATAAAAATGACTTTCATTTATAAGATAATATCATCCGGGCTTATCAATAAAACAAATGTTACATCTTACCCTCTTTTATCCATTTAGTTCCTTTTGTACTGTGAATCTTTTATTGGATGAAAATATTGGAAAAAGGCTAAACAAAGCGTAGGTATTATGTGACACTAAGCTACCTTTTAGCTTTCAAAATTTCACATTATCAGAACATTTCCTTTCACTCCATTTTTGTAAAATCAATAATGGCAAATTTCTTCAGGTAAAAAATTCTGCAAATCAGCTTTCCTTTAACAAACATATTGTATAAAAAGTAATAATAATACTGATCGCTTTCATACCTAATGTATTGGGAACCATTAGTGTTTTATAACAAAACATGATGATATTACACTGCCAAAATCTTAGCATCCATTCTGGCTTGTATATTTTGTGCATAGCTACTAGATCTATGAAATGTCTCAGTTCACAAGGCATGCAAAGTTTAAGCTTTTTAATTATTATTGTAAAATCAGTGTTTACTCATTTGTCAATTATTTTTGTCAAGACTAATAAAATAGGTAATTAAATAAAATCTTGCATAAAAAGAAACAAAAACTATATCAATTTCATGAGTTCATAATGTATACAATTTATTGTATTTCTGGCTTCTCTTTAACACATAATAAATACAGTGCCTACACAGAAACTCACTTTCCATTGATAACGCCATCTGGGTTCAGCATGGGAACAATCTTAAAAATATATGCTTCTCGTAGACTCTGAGCCACCGAGTTGTTGCTCATTAAGAACTCCAGAGTTCCTTTCATTACCCAGCTCGAATTTGTCTCACCAGGATGTACTCGGGCACTGAGAAAAATATAGGGACGATTTCCTAATACAAACAAACATACATACATTATTTATATTACACAAGGATACAGATTACTTAAAAGAGAGACATTATCGCAAATTAATATTATTCTGACTAGGAGTTATGCATATTTGGAACATTAATAACATGGACAAAAGCAATTTAATTTCAATTATGTTATTAATAAATTTCATGTTTTTATTTGTTTTTTTTTTTAACATACTTTTTACTGAGGTTTCGAAAGGGTCAAACTATAACCCAAATTATCATTTAAAGAGTTCTAAATGATTTAAAAATATATTTAAATACATAACTATAAATGATGCTAATTAGGATATCCTCTGGTACTCTGAGAATTCCAAGTCATTAATAACTTTGTGGATATTGCTAAATTAAAATTAAATCTGCCATAAAGAATATTATCCATTTATCCATCCATCCTTATCTATTAATTCACTTACACAGGTGAGGGTTGCAGGGCTGCTGGAGGCTATCCCAGCAACCATCGACCACAAGGCAGGAACACAAACTGGACTGGGAACCAGTACATCATAGAATGAAAAATCCAAGTATACACTGACAGAACATACAAACTCCATGCAAGGAGCACCCAGGACAAGAACCCTGGTTTACTTTTTGGGAGGCAGCACCACTACCATTTAGCCTCCCTAAAGAATATAATTTTTTAAAAATGTTCATATGTAATATTCAATCAAAACTCAACCTGTTTAATTTAGTCTCTAGGATATTTTGGAAGTTCAATGATTCATTTTTAAATAATGTAAACATAATACTGCTTGGAACAAAACACAGAAAATAATTAATACATATTTACATGTTGTTACAGTTACAGTTGTATGGTAGTATACTGTGTAGGTAAAGTCAAAAACAATGTTCCATGTTGGCAACAAAAACATTTTGATGTTCAAGTGCTTCTCAGTTTGCCTTATGCAAGATTAAAAATTGTCAAAGCTCTCACAGAAAAAGTTTAAAATATACTAATGTTAATTTAAAGAATACATGCAGTCAAATTATTACACAAAAGTCTAATCTAAAACGCAACTGTATAAAATTTATTTGATTTAGATTAGTTTATAGATAATAAATGACATTACTAAGTTTCCCAGACTATAGCAGTAAACGTTAGCAGCTTTGCATGGTTATAGAATTTAGTTCAGGCTGGCCGATATCCAAAAAAACTTCCTTAAAACAATGCTATGCACTGTAACTACAGGATATGTTATGATTATCTCAGTAACGAGATAAAATGCCTTGGATTATAATTTGACATAGAAAGAATTCAGAAGGGAACACTAACATTAGGCAAAAAATTGTGCATAAGATCAAGTACATACAGTCAAAGTAAAAAGTATGTGAACTCTTTGGAATTATCTGGTTTACTGCATGAATTGGTCATAAAAAGTGATCTGATCTTCATCTAAGTCGTAAGTACTGATATACAGTATACAATGAGCTTAAGCCAATGACACACAAAAAAATTCTACTCTTTCATGTCTTTATTTTACAAACTCATTCAACATTCACAGTGCTAGTAGAAAAAGTAACTGAACCTTTGGATTTAATAACTGGTTGACAATCCTTTGGCAGCAATGACACAGGCGTTTCCTGTAACTGCAGATCAGACCTGCACATTGTGTGGGGGGAACTTCAGCCCATTCTTCCCTGCAGAACTGCCTTAACTCTTCCATATTCTTTGGTTATCTTCTGTGTATGGCATTCCACAGCATCTCAATAGGATTGAGATCTGGGCTCTGACTTGGCCACTCCAAAAGACAGAGTTTGCTCTTGTGAAGCCATTGTGCTGTGGATTTGCTGCGATGTCACTGTCCTGTTTCATCACCCAGCCTCTTCTGAGCTTAAGTTGACGGACAGACACCCTCAAATTATCCTGGAGAATTTGTTGATAAACTTGTGAATTAATTTTCCCTCAATGATGGCAAGCTGTCCAGACCCTGATGCAGCAAAGCAGGCCCAAATCATGATGTTCCCTCCAACATACTTTACTGTAGGGATGATGTTTTGATGTTGATATGCAGTGCCCTTTTTACGCCAAATTAAGTTCTGCTTGTTCATCCCAAATAGTTCAATTTTGGTTTCATCACTCCACAAAACATTTTCCCAGTACCGTTGTGGAGTGTCCAAGTGGTCTTTCGCAAACTTCAGGTGTTCAGCAATGTTCTTTTTTTGATAGCAGCGGGTTCCTTCTTGGTGTCCTGTCATGGACTCCTTTCTTGTTCAATGTTTTGCGTATAGTTGACTAATGAACAGAGATGTTAGCCAGTTCTAATGACTTCTTCAAGTCCTTTGCTGTCACTCTAGGGTTCTTCTGTATCTCATTGCGCTCTTGGGGTCATCTTGGCAGGGTGCTCCTTCTAGGCACAGTAGCCACAATATCAATTTATCTCCATTTACAGACAGCTTGCCTAACAGTAGACTGATGACTATCTAAAATCTTTGAGATGACTTTGTAACCCTTTCCAATTTTATGTAGATTAACAATTCTTGATCGCAGCTCTTCAGACAGCTCTTTTGTGCGAGGCATGATTCCCATCTGGTTATGCTTCTTGTCCAAAGCTCAAACTTAAACTTCATAATGTTTTTTATCAATCAATGTAATTCTAGGCCACACGTCTGAACTTGTTTCATTAAAAGTGCTGTAGGTGTGCTAAATTCTGACTGCAATGAGCTTTTTAAAAAGTCGTTAGCTTAGGGTTCACTTACTTTTTCCAACATTCAGTTTTGCAGTTTGAACGATTTATTTAATATGGTCAAACATTCTCTGAAAATCTCTGTATCATTAGTTATAGGATACTGTGTTTGTTCATTATTGTGACTGATATGAAGATATGACCGTGTTTTATATGGGAATTAGACATAAATATAGATAATTCCTAGGGGTTCACATACTTTTTACTTTGACTATAAATGTGCAAAATGCTTAACGATTTTATTACTGGAAACAAAAAATGCAAAACTCCTAAAAAGTGGTAAATGACCCTCACATATATAGCACCTTGTATTTTTATTTAGATACAGTGTAAGATTAAATATTTTTATTTATAATTACTTCATATTATACCAGGCCTTAATATTTTTGTAGCATTATAAGCAATGATATTGTTAGAGCTCTCATATAACTATTCAGACTTCACAAAACTAAAGAGTGTACAACATAGAAGTTTTCAGACAGTTGGCATATTTTGTAAACAATACATCTCTTCCTATATAAATGATACATTCAGAAACAATTGCTTACTTATATTTATATTAAAATGATTACTATTAAATAGTGTTTTAATAGGTTTTAGAAAATTACTACTTTAAGAGAAGGCCTAATTACTATAATGACACATTATAAAATCAACACTTTAGCTATCTAGAGCAAAATGAGTGTAAAGGTTATATTATCTCCTATTTAGAACTATGAAGAAATATGAGAAACAAGAAGAGAACATTGATACTACTTAAAGATTCTTGGTCACTAATTTTTCACTTATTAATTACTGCATCCCCCCCCCCTCAGTTCCAGCAACATCAGGCTAAAGGAAGGAATTCACCCTAGCTGGAGGTGATGGCTCAACACAGAGCACATTCATGCACAGGTCTACATTGACTCATTCAGGACAAATAACCAAAAAACAAGAGCTGGGGGGAAATGACTGACGGTTATTTATCTTTCTTATATACATTTCCATTTAGCAGCACTAATAACCTTAGTTAAATTTTGAAACACACACCCTTTTTTATTTTGAGAATTACTGTGAACAAACACCTTTTACATTTTTATGTACAGATTTATCAAAAATTACGTGTAGAGTTGTGACAAAGGTACTTGATTATTATGGTTTTAAATATGCTGCTTCCACACCTCACTGCTAATTGATAATTTTTCCAGGAAGATGACAAATAAAGAGGTATAATTTATGGAAAGTAAACTAATGAAAACAGAGATTTAATGTAAAAGGAAAGTATGACTACATTTTAAAGTTGGTCAGTAGAAGAAAAGCCTCCTTTACTACCATAAGCAAATTAATTCTGAAACAAAGACACTCACTAAATTGAAAGATATTTTCATAATGTTTGGGGTCTGGCACTGCTGTGATAGTTAGGACTGGACAGCTGTTTCCACCCAATGTATCACAGAGCACATCTTGGCGGCAGTATATTTCAGGGGTGCGCAAGGATTCCAGTTTTTGAAGGTGCATCTGTGAATAAAGAACATGAAGTACCAGTTAAGAGCTAGAGTAATAATGACCAAAAAACCTAAAGAAAGAATTTCATGTAATAATTAAAGACAAAATAAATAAAAAAAAAAATATGAGGCAATGTGTACATGCAGAATTTCTTGCTTACCTTCAAAGTTGAGTATGTGTAAGGATAATGATAAGCAAAGTAACAGACGTCATCCTTATGACCAAATGTTACTGTGAAAGACATGGTATAATAGGACTTCCCCTTCTGACCTCCAGCAGCAATAGAACTTCGGGAAAAGTGGTTCCTATTTTGCACAGTGAACATAATAAATTATTATTAAAATCATTATCCACAGTAGTGTTTATCAGAGTTAAAATAATTTTAAGACACTGAAAAGCATTTTAAAAGAACAAGGATTTAATACTAAGAGACAGAGTTTGTGAATATTCACATTTATGCAGAAATCATTTATAGAAATATCAAAGTCTTACTTCTGTGCAAACAAAAAAAACTGCCTATGTGTTTGCAACATCATTATGCAGCATCTATTATAATTATTAAACATTTATAATTACTAATACTTAGTAGCCTGTGAATAACAGGGTGGGTTCTCATTTAGTGTAATTTTTGATCATTAAGAGTGATTAAGAAAAGGAGGAAAAAAAAAATATATTTTTTAAAATCATACAATGCTTTGACTCATAATCAGAATACAAATGCCTGCCAACAATCAGTTTTAAAGGGAGTAAAAGCAAGTGTTTCCATAGCATACATAATGTCAACATGGGTGTTTGGTATGGAGTCACTTAAATAATGTGCAAAGTAGTTAATGTAGGCTCTTTTTATTTTTATTTATATTACTCATACATACTCTGAATTTTAAAATTGTTATTTACATAAAATGGGTAGGAACAGTCCTGGCTTTACTTTATGGTGCAGGCTGCCATTCTTTGTTATACTCAACTAAATGACAGTCAATGATCCATACATAAAAATAAGAAGCAGCTTGTTCAAGATAAGTAAGCCTTAATTAAATTATTATTATCAGATAATGAAACTGCAAGAATTTGATAGAACAGTAAGTAGAAAATGTCCATATGCCACATTCTGAATAAAAAAAGAGGGTGGTTAAATTTCTCTGGAGTAGGCGAATATACTATAATGGGACAGCATTCAGTTGGAGAAGGACTGTAATATTACTTAAGAGAGGTATGCTGAAGCAAATTAATATAAGAAATATATATACATATATTTTTTCCCAAAAAAGGCACAGCATATTAAATACTGCTAGTCATTTTTAAATTACCCTGCTGACTGAATAAAAGCCAGAAGAAAAAATGATGGCATGATCAACATAAGCTGAAAGAATTGCGTGATTACTTACCTATAAAAGGTTTAACTTTTAGTTAGTAAGAACCTGTAGTCACTTACTGTAATTGTAAAAAATGCTGAGCACTATGGGAATTATGAATTGAAGGGCCTTTATCAGATAGGGGTTGAATATTTAGTACTGTGTACTGTGAACTTATATTATTATTATTATTATAATGATTAGCAGTACTCTATACTAGCATTAATATGAATAATTAGTGAAATTCCTGTCATACAATGCAGTGGTCATTTGTGTGATTTATATACGTATACTGCATAGTATACATCATGTGGTGCCAAATACCTGAGTTACTGTAGGGGCACTATTGAAGATAATATGAAATCACCACACTGACAGTAAACTATCTAGAAACATCATGTCTGCTCTACAGCTTTCTAGTGAGCGCAAAAATGCTACAGCCAACCTTGTCTGCTTTAAATGGATTAAATTCCAAAGCACAAAGACTAAAGATTTACATGAAGCTTTAAGATACCATGTCTCCCTCTAGTATACTTACTTGTAGTAACAGATGTCAGTTCCAGTCCTTACCCAGTGAGGTCTACCATTTTGTGCCTCCTGGACAGAGTACATCAGAACTTGCATACCTATCCAAAACAGAAATACAGTAAGTTATGACTAAAAATATTACTACGAAACGTTTGGATTCAAAACTGAGGGACACATTGCACTTGCTTAAGATGCATTATTTTGTGGTATTAGCCTTCATTTTTACTTGTTTTTCATGTGATAGTCAAAATTAATTTGCACATCTAGAATTCTCCTTGCAAGTCATTTAATCAATATTTTATGATTATTACTATTGCTTTCAACGCCTTTATTCTAATCCCCTTTACCAGCAGTATATGTTCACTTTACTATAAGGAAAACATAATTATTAATGAAGGTGGGGTCTAGTGAAAGAAGCAGCTAAAACTAGGATGTTCTCAATTTCCAGATTTTATTTCAATTTACTCTGCCCATCCAGCATAGTTCTATCACATTCTTGCAGGGACCTGGCTGACTTTCCCCTTAAAATAACATGCAAAGCGGGAACCAACCCAGGAAAGGATACTAATTGATCATATTGCCACCTGCAAACAATCTATACCAGAACATATCAGAGACATAACCTCACTGAACACTAGGCTGAATAGATATTCAGTACTTCTTAAGACAGTCCCATATATCAGTCCCAATTTACTGGCAAAAATATTCATACCACATTTTAAAATGACTAATTTCTTAGTCCTGTAGCTTATGCAGATGTTGTACTGTCCATACAGGGCTTTGTCATCTGTACACTGGTGCAAAATATTTGCTTATTACTTTTTATGTCAATTTTATATAAATCAAAGATCTGACCAACCAGATGTCCTGTGATTGCTAAGTGTAATCCTATGTTAGTGTGAACACTGCGTGGTAACAGCATTTAATTAGGTTTGCCCTCTGTGAAGGAGCACTTCTAGTGAAAAATGTATTTTCAAAACAGACAGCAAGTGTCACAGCAAATCCAGGTATGAAAGACCACATTTAAATTCAGTTTCTGTAAATTAAAGTGTAGTTATTCTGTGTCTTTGTAACTGACACAGTCAATTGATTGTGGTTAGTGGTTTATATTCTTTACCATTTTTGATGTCATTGCTCGTTTGATGTGTGCAACTATGAAGGAATATTCTGGGCAAAATAAAAAATACACCCTGAAATGTGGCAATTAATAAATAACAAAATTAGCATAAATAACCAAATATGTTTTACAAAGTACTATATGCTTTTTTGCTTATTTTTTAATCATTTACTTATATCAATGACACTGTAAGCAGCATGAAATACACCTTGACACAAAAACTGTCATTTTCTGTCAGATAAAAGGTTAGGCTCTATGGCATACTAGTTTCAGACTATCAACTGCAACACTTACAGCAGACACTTCAGACATCCACTCTGGAGAGGATGATGAATTCTGAGATTCTTGAATTAAAGTAGCCACTTCACACACTTTTTCTTGCACTCAGATTTTCCTCAAGACATGCATAGTTACAACTTTTAATTCTGTGGTTTATTTATTTAAATTGTCTAAAGTATTCTTCCATATGTAACACTTTGTCTATAATGCAATACAAAAAGCCTACATGATCAAAGCTGCTTTGTATGGGACCTTCAGACTTTGCTCTTGCTACAGTTCTTTTAATGTTTAGACCATTTAGTTGTGAAGGAAATTTATCACACGCACACACACAAATACACATACACACATCTATACATTTTTTACTTCAATTTCTTATGTATTTCCATATTTAAATATTGGTTTCTGTACAACAGATTGCTATAAAGCACATCATAAAATGGAAAAGATACTATCATGTGATAAGTTGTTTACCATTACTTTCTAACTCTCATAGTAACTTTCTCCAGTCTATAAGATGATTAACTGTTTTCTGGCTATCATGACGTATATTCCTTATCTATGTCTTTATAAGCTGAGGAATTTATTTATCAAGTTAGAACTACCAAGATGAACATTCAGGATTGTTTGCGGTCCTCCAGCAGATCTGCTGTAATAAGGGATTAACAGTAAAAATAGTAATCCTTGCTAAGCATCAAAAGTGATTTATTGAATTAAATTCCATGACTCTGCTCAACAAGCTTGCCAATCCTATTCCCCTAAAATCTCCAAAACAGCATCAAGATGAGACCTGAAAGTCCCTAAAGATCTTCTCTCCATCACACTGCTTTGGAATTTATTCCATGTGTTTTTGTTTTGTATGTATAAAAACATTCTAACAGCTGTGATGTGGTCAACTAACAGAATTCAGTATATTTACATACCTGTAATTCCTAAATAATACTGTGCTGCACAGTTTTGCATTATAAAGCACATTTGTAACATAGGAAGTTATAGGTTTTACAGGCTTTCCCCGCTTTATGAACACCTGCTTTATGAAAATTCTTTAATACCATTTTTCATTTTATAAACCACAATGAAGCTTAATTTCCACATATAAGAAGATTGAATCTAGGATGATTTTCAAATGTACAGCACTAGTACTAACACCTCATCTCCTTGTCAATCTTTCAGTGCACACCTTGCTGCAGTCAGCAGATGACACACAATCCTGTTTCTCTGTCATCCTCAAATTTGATGCCTCATTCAAAAATTGTCATCGCACTGACCCGCAGGATGCAGCGAGGTATGTTCACAAATATCCTGAACAACATGGCTTCAATACAAGACATGAAATATGTGGAAAACCCCATGAATGATCATAAAGTCATCCCCTTGAAAGTAAAATCAGAAGTGCTAAAGCAGAGGTAAAGGTTTTATTAAACAGTATTTAATGTCTTATTAGGGTTTGTCCTGATGACTATGATTATTGTTAAATTCTGTCAATTACATGTATTTTTGTGAAATTTCAAAAAAATCGGGGGGGGGGTGGGCATTTTCAGGTCAAGGAATTGTTTTCCATTTAAATTAATAGTGATTGGGTTATGAAAAAGTTGCAAGCAATATTCTGAGATTTTTCAGGTAATGAAGACAGACGTTTTATGGTAAGGTGGTTATACTCACTAAACATGGCACAAAATAGAGTTGTGATGTGTTGCATGGTGATTAGTGTAGGTTACGTAGATTTTTCAGTATACTTGTGAGAATAATGACTTACATAAAAGTATCTGAAATGTATCTATTTTTCCATAGATCTCCAGCAGAGGGAGCTTTAAGATTAAGTAGAGTTAATTCAGCTGTCAGATTTTTATACTGTCTTCCAAACCCCCAAAGTGCTACAGTCACTTATGAGGCACAAACAGGAAGAATATCCGTGTCCCTCTAGTACCCATTAGCTAATTTAAAATTGTGATCTGTAGTTGTCTAAAATCTCTTTCAATTAAACAGAGAATAACTGTGAAAGTAATATTTGTAAAGTTAGTGGAGAGCACAATAGCAGTCTATATATGTAACATTAAAAAAACACCTTTGAATTGCAATATTTTAATTACAATTAAAGACGTTATATATTGGCAAAAACATATTTTATTTTTAAAATTGGGATTAATTATGCATTTTTTTTTTAATATATCAACAAGCTGGTGTTTTTAGCGGAGATTAACTATGCCCAAGTTTTATTTTTTTTCTCGCTTCGTTTGACAAAAAAAAAAATGATAAAGTCCTAGGCTAATTATATATATATATATATATATATATATATATATATATATATATATAATGTTTACATGGAGTCTTTGTAGGTGTCTTTTTGATTTACTGCATTTTTCAAGCAATTAAAAATGTAACATACTATTTTGAGGAAAGTTTAAAGTATAGGCCATTAGTAACAATTTACACAAATAAGCATATCCTACCATAGTTAAATTGGCTGTTGGACTTCTCACAGTTGATTATGTTGAATCGATAGCTGATACCACTGCGCATCCGGCTAACCTCAAAATAAAACCACTGGTGGTAATGGTTGCTGTTTATATCAGGGTTCAGTATGAGGTCATATTCAAACCTGGAGTAAAGACATTCATATTAGCAAAGTGCATACATAATCTGTAATCCTCAGACATCTGCAAATGTTGAAGCTGGATGGTGTAGCTAAAATATATGCACCTGAAATACGGCAGTTTAAATTTTGGAATGCTTCTTTTTTCAGAAAGATATTTAAAAAGTTGACATGAAAAGTAGCAGAGCAAACATACGTTAGTAAAAGGGGTCAACTGAGAATGAACCTTTCTTATTGAACTTGACTAGTTTCACAGAATACAAAACAAATGTACATACTCACTCATCACCACTGACCAAGGCCAGCAAAGTGCCTGCTAAAGGTCATGCTGAAAAAAGATTTACCAGGTGTGTTTCTACTTCAGACTATCATAGACAAAAGCTTGCAAAACTAATTTCTCAAAACTGTGGTTCTGTATGCTTGGCTTATTACAAACAGATATCACTTTCACATGAATGTTTACATTGGTAATTGTTCCAGCCAATTTGTTATTCAAAGACTATTCATGTATTTACTTAACCATCTTGGCATTTAGATGGATACTTTGTCTTTATAAAATTGTATTCAGTTGAGATTCTTTTGGAAAAAAAGACAACCTTTAGAAAAGGTGGGGACTATTTACTTAACTTTTACTTACATATCTACTAGTATTTCATAATTTTTAAATTACCATTACAGGAGGAAGAAAAAAAATCAACCTTAGTATTTGTACCTATGTCACTTAATTTAAAATTAATGACTGAAAAATTATTTTTACAGTAAAAACTATTGCCAAAATCCTTTCCAAAAATAAAATATTTTTGAGAAATCCACTTTAACTTGTTCTGGATAGACAGCAAAAATACATAAAAAGTATAGATAAAGTAATTGAATCAAAATGAAAGACTTCAGGAAAGTACATTTTTATCTTTACTGATGCTATTGCAATACAAAATACTTAATTTGCAGTTTATTAAAAACAGACAGTCAAGAAAGGTCTGTACAATAATACTCAAAACACTGTAAGTAGGCAGTTATTACAAGAAAACATGCTTACTTTCTAATTTGAATTGCTTTGCGCAAATTTCCAGACTCAAACTGAGAATTAAATTTCAAGGAATCCCCTTCATCAATAACTGGACAACTGAAATAAAAAGAACTTGTAAACAAAATATATATTTCATAATAGTGAAATACATAACAAGCTCAATATCACATAGTGACCTTCTTTATGAAAACTGTCATTCATGTTTGATACCAGCAATAGAATAATTAGGCAGATGAAAGGATATTTGCCATATGGTTACTTGCATTGTGTAAAATTTAACTAGAGTAAATACAACAGTCAAAAAAATGACAAAAACACTAGTTGCTTATTTTGCACAAAATGTAAAAGAATCCTGTGAAGAGTTCTGAATCCATTAAACACTCAGTCTTCTCGCTACAAAAAAAGAGATCGATTCTGCATCCAATATTTACATCCCTTTTGACATATACTGTAGAATAATGTCCTCGTCAGGACAGTTTGTGCATTTTTCAGTTGAAAAACTTACTATAGATTTCTGTGTTTTGTGAAAAGTGGTTCTTTTAACCTGTACAAACTTCTCAAAATAATAAACCTGTTTTTCTGATCTACAGAATCTTGTTTAAAGGTGGAAGATAAAATGCATGAAATGCAACTTAAGTACTTATTAGGTTAAGTGGATAATATTAAATATCTGAATCATAAACTGACAAACTTTACTGACAGTCTTGCTAGAATGCCATCTTCACATTTTACAACCTAATACATACTAAACTTAAACTGAAATCTGGAGCTACAAGTCCAGTGTTTCAAATTTTAGAGCATCTGTTAAAGATCATTTTTTTAATGTTACATGAACACATGTAGGTGGCAGGTTGACATTACTACAACTAAAAAACTGTTCATTTGAAAATAAAAACCATCATACAATCATGATTTCAAGATAAGATACTTAGTGAACATGTTGAACAGCCTGCTTTAACAGAATGAAAGCACTTTTACAAAACTTGCTTTTAATAACTGTGAAATGGAACATTTTCCTAGTAACTTGGGCAAAACAGGTAATATGGCAGTAAAATAAATTGTATATTGGGCTTGCGTTTCCAGTTTATTTTTCTATTTTATTTTTCAATATAGCAGAATATTAGGAGAATATCTATGTTTTTCATTAATGGCATTTAATGACAAGTTTTTATAGGCAAATGAGTACCACACTTTCTAACATTTATAAACCATACCTAAATACCACATATTGTGTTACCTTAATTTGCCTAATTAGTCATTGCATGTGCATTTTGTTTAAATACTTTTTTGCAATAGCAAAATAAAATACTGTAAGAAAAAAAGAAAACAATACGCTATGCTCTTCTTTGTTATATAAGCTGCTCTTGATTAAGTGAAAGGAGAAATAAATCAGTAGATTAATTGTTCATAGGCCAATTATGTATGCAAGATAGTAACATTCTGTACAAAGAAATTACATCATTAAATTTCAGATTGTTCTAGCTAATATTTCTGCAGTTAGGCATTTGTTTATCAAGAGTATGTAGCTAATACTATACCTAAAAAAACACAGTAGAACCAAATGCACACTGTTTAAACTGTTAGTGAAGGCCTAACCCAATAACCAGCAAGCTATATAGCCCCTTGTTCTGAAAGAAAAAATGTGTTTTATATATGGATTGAATACAGTATCGTTTTTGAATATTTTACCAATTTATTGATGCAATGACATGATGTAGTGGATTCTGTTTTCACATTTAAAGGTTTTATGTGTTTATCTACAGTGGTGTGAAAAACTATTTGCCCCCTTCCTGATTTCTTATTCTTTTGCATGTTTGTCACACAAAATGTTTCTGATCATCAAACACATTTAACCATTAGTCAAATATAACACACGTAAACACAAAATGCAGTTTTTAAATGATGGTTTTTATTATTTAGGGAGAAAAAAAAAAACAAACCTACATGGCCTTGTGTGAAAAAGTAATTGCCCCCTTGTTAAAAAATAACCTAACTGTGGTGTATCACACCTGAGTACAATTTCCGTAGCCACCCCCAGGCCTGATTACTGCCACACCTGTTTCAATCAAGAAATCACTTAAATAGGAGCTGCCTGTAACAGAGAAGTAGACCAAAAGCACCTCAAAAGCTAGACATCATGCCAAGATCCAAAGAAATTCAGGAACAAATGAGAACAGAAGTAAAGGACTCCAGCGAACCACAGTGAGAGCCATTATCCACAAATGGCAAAAACATGGAACAGTGGTGAACCTTCCCAGGAGTGGCAGGCCGACCAAAATTACCCCAAGAGCGCAGAGACGACTCATCCGAGAGGTCACAAAAGACCCCAGGACAACATCTAAAGAACTGCAGGCCTCACTTGCCTCAATTAAGGTCAGTGTTCACGACTCCACCATAAGAAAGAGACTGGGCAAAACGGCCTGCATGGCAGATTTCCAAGACGCAAACCACTGTTAAGCAAAAAGAACATTAGGGCTCGTCTCAATTTTGCTAAGAAACATCTCAATAATTGCCAAGACTTTTGGGAAAATACCTTGTGGACTGATGAGACAAAAGTTGAACTTTTTGGAAGGCAAATGTCCTGTTACATCTGGCGTAAAAGGAACACAGCATTTCAGAAAAAGAACATCATACCAACAATAAAATATGGTGGTGGTAGTGTGATGGTCTGGGGTTGTTTTGCTGCTTCAGGACCTGGAAGGCTTACTGTGATAGATGGAACCATGAATTCTACTGTCTACCAAAAAATCTTGAAGGAGAATGTCCGGCCATCTGTTCGTCAACTCAAGCTGAAGTGATCTTGGGTGCTGCAACAGGACAATGACCCAAAACACACCAGCAAATCCACCTCTGAATGGCTGAAGGAAAACAAAATGAAGACTTTGGAGTGGCCTAGTCAAAGTCCTGACCTGAATCCAATTGAGATGCTATGGCATGACCTTAAAAAGGCGGTTCATGCTAGAAAACCCTCAAATAAAGCTGAATTACAACAATTCTGCAAAGATGAGTGGGCCAAAATTCCTCCAGAGCGCTGTAAAAGACTCATTGCAAGTTATCGCAAACGCTTGATTGCAGTTATTGCTGCTAAGGGTGGCCCAACCACTTATTAGGTTCAGGGGGCAATTACTTTTTCACACAGGGCCATGTAGGTTTGGATTTTTTTCCTAAATAATAAAACCATCATTTAAAACTGCATTTTGTGTTTACTTGTGTTATATTTGACTAATGGTTAAATGTGTTTGATGATCAGAAACATTTTGTGTGACAAACATGCAAAAGAATAAGAAATCAGGAAGGGGGCAAATAGTTTTTCACACCACTGTATATTGGTCAAAGCATTTCAAAATATACTGCTTCACTTAGATGGTATACTGAAAACTTTGTTTTCCTTTTTAAGAACAGCAAAGGTCTTTTGGTGAAGCAAGATAAAGATTTGAGATAATGTGAGCTTTAATAAAGTAACAGCGAGGCAGTGTAGACCCAGTCAGTGTAGGTATGTGAGAGAAAAGCTATGTGGCCAAAAGATTCTTGATGAAGGAATTGGCTAATTGCATTTAGCAAGCTTGCAAGTAGTTTAAGCAGCTATCCCTGACAAGGGCTCCATGGTTTGTTTGGCAAACCTACATTCACAAAGGACAAGGTGGTCTGTGAACAAGAACGAGGGGAAAAAAGTGACAACAAGAAAAAAGACTGAGGAAATTAAGTGAAGAAAAAAGGTAACAAAATAAGTGGGAAGCCAATACAGTGACAAGGTGGCAAAGCGGTCAGGAGAAGCTCCATGGAGCAGCGCAAGGATAGATGCTCTTGGAATTGACCAGACAGCTGTGGAGAGCATGACTGATCAAGGCTCCACTTTTAAACAGACCACTCTATGTTGGTTTATGAGAGTGCTGGTTGAGTCTAGAGATAAAAGAGTACAGCAACATATTAAAGTACCATAAAAAGAAACAATTCAAAGTGAAGTTGTTTTATTTAATGAGAAACAGTTACTAGAATTATATAAATGAGGCCTGTTATAACGTAAGGTGCTGTAAGATTGATTAAACAGGCAAAAAAAAAACAAAACACATGCACGGACACACACACACACACACAAACAGAAGCCCTAGACGTTATCAAAACCCATACAACATGATATATAACCCACTTATGAGGTAAGATTATTCCAAGAAGTTAATAGTTTACAAGACTGGTAAAAATTATTGAACTTCGGCATTGTGCTTTCTTTCACATTCTTTTTAAAAAGCCTATGACTTATCTGAATAAAGCACCATCTGCAATGTCTTTATTTTTTGTGTTATGAACTTGTTTCATTGCATGCACAAGGAAACAACAGTATAGATGAATTTCCAAAATAAAATGCATCTCTCCTCTATATTCACATGCTGTAAGTCATTTGTGGGTTTGCATTACCCGTTTATTTTGTTGTATTCAGGAACATATTTGCAATGAAAGGGTAATTTAAGTGGCTATTTTGGTCATACAGTATGCAAAATATATGTATGATACGAGTTATTTATTCAGAATTGTCAACAATAAATTAACCTACAATCCTAATAACACCATTGTGTGTGTTCAATAGTTGAGTTTAATATAAACATTTTGCAGTTTAACTCTGAACTGCTGAGAACAGGAAGACGTATATTCAATGTACCAAATAAAAAAAAAAACAAATTGTACCAAAATGCACAAATGAATATTAAACACGTTTATCATGGCAAGAAAATTTAAAATGTTTAAGGAGAAATATTTACATAAAATGACAGCTTCATAAACTACAAGAACAGTTAAACATTTGAGAACAAACAATAAAAGTAGTACATTAAGCAATGAAAAAATACATAAATGTTTGTACCTGGGCAAATCAAGATCATACACCACTTTATCAATTATATCATTTGATTGAATTAGCCTCTCGATATCTTGAAAGATTTTAGCCCTGCAAACAAAACATGGAAACAGATTTACATATAAACACAATTATTTTGAAAAAAGTATTCACACTAAAGAACATAAATACTGCATAAAATATTAAAATCTACAATAAAAATGTGTGCTATTCTAACCTAGAATAGTATACAGTAATCCCTCCTTGATCACGGGGGTTGCGTTCCAGAACCCCCCGCGATAGGTGAAAATCCGCGAAGTAGAAACCATATGTTTGTATGGTTATTTTTATATATTTTAAGCCCTTAGAAACTCTCCCACACTGTTTATAAATATTCTCCGCACAGTTACACAGTAAACCCTCATTTATCGCGGTTAATCCGCTCCAGACAGATAAATGAATTTCCACGAAGTAGGATTCTTTATTTATAAATCTAATATTTTTGCAGTTAGAGCATAGAAAACCCGGTTACGACCTTCTAAATACATTTTTTAACATTATTAGAGCCCTCTAGACATGAAATAACACCCTTTAGTCAAAAGTTTAAACTGTGCTCCATGACAAGACAGAGATGACGGTTCTTTCTCACAATTAAAAGAATGCAAACATATCTTCCTCTTCAAAGGAGTGCCGTCAGGAGCAGAGAATGTCAGAGAGAGAGAGAGAGAAAAGTAAACAAAAATCAATAGGGCTGTTGGGCTTTTAAGTAAACGAAGCACCTCGATAAAGCTGCTGCAATGAAGGGATCAATGTGAAGGTAATCTTTTCAGTATTCTTTAGAGGAGCGTCCGTATCTTCTAAGCAAACAGTCTCTGTGCAAACAGCCCCTCTGCTCACACCCCCTCCTTCAGGAGCAGAGAATGTCAGAGAGACTGAGAGAGGCAGAGAAAAGCAAACAACCAAAAATCAATACAGGCTGTTAGAGCTTTGAAGTGTGCGAAGCACCGCGCAGGAAGCATATCGTATATCATTGAGGAGTTTTATTTAATATGTAATACGTGCTCTGATTGGGTAGCTTCTCAGCCATCCGCCAATAGCGTCCCTTGTATGAAATCAACTGGGCAAACAAACTGAGGAAGAGTGTACCATAAATTAAAAGACCCATTGTCCGCAGAAATCCGCAAACCAGCGAAAAATCTGTGACATATATTTAGATATGCTTACATTTAAAATCCGCAATGGAGTGAAGCCGCGAAAGTCAAAGCACGATATAGAGAGGGATCACTGAATACCAAATGAGGCTAAGTTCCATCTCAGCTCCCAGTTGCGAAAGTTGGGGGCACTGGTACCATAATTTAATTAATGTCAAGTTATTTCTCCCAAACCACCAATGTCCTTGGGCTACTTGTGTATAAATCATATTTTGGCTCAAATGTATTCTGCAAACTAGTTGAAAAGTTTACAGTGCATCTGCCCCAAAAAATTAAGAGATGTAACTAGATAGATATTTATTTTAAATTTAAATTTTAACATGGCCTTTTTATAACTTCACTTTAACTTAATACTGATACTCTGTATGTTCAATTCTTCATAATAATTATTCACAGTGGCTCCAAAATCCATACTGACCCCTACTCTCTCTTCTGTTTCTTTTTCCGGTTTCTTTGTGGTGGCGGCCTGCGCCACCACCACCTACTCAAAGCATCATGACGCACCAACATTGATGGACTGAAAGCCAAAAGTCTACGTGACCATCATCATCAAGTCCTTCAATGAAAACCCTAAATACAAAGAGGACTGTTTGACTTATGTTAGGTAGATTGCCCAGAGGGGACTGGGCGGTCTCTTGGTCTGGAACCCCTACAGATTTTATTTTTTTCTCCAGCCTTTGGAGTTTTTTTTTGTTTTTCTGTCCACCCTGGCCATCGGACCTTACTCTTATTCTATGTTAATTAATGTTGACTTATGTTTATCTTTTATTGTGTCTTCTATTTCTCTATTCATTTTGTAAAGCACTTTGAGCTACATTTTTTGTATGAATATGTGCTATATAAATAAATGTTGATTGATTGATTGATATTTTTGATGTTGGTAATAATTAACATATAACAACTGTGATACCAGTTTTGGAATTTTACTAGTTAACATTGATCAGTGTGACAAATCCTGTAACTATAAAAGAAAATAAACTTCAAGTAGATTACTTATTTTAAGTATGAACACAAGTGTTCAAGTAACTGAAATACAGAAAGAAAGAAAAAAAAAAAAAAACTATCCGTACACTATTTACTTTAAAATCAAGAAGAGATAAATAATTTCACCCATTAGTTTTCTAAAGTCACTTATCCAGTATAGGATTGTGAAGAAGATGGAACCTATCCCAGCAATTATCGGCAGTAAGGTGGAAACAACACCTGGACAGGCGCCAGATCATCTCATTAAATAACTTCACTGTAACTGAATATGCAGCTAAAAAAAATATACAAGTTAAAAGTTATTTAAGTTATTTACACATTGTAAGGATTAGTAAAGAAAGG
This sequence comes from Polypterus senegalus, assembly GCF_016835505.1. Taxonomy (NCBI): domain Eukaryota; kingdom Metazoa; phylum Chordata; class Cladistia; order Polypteriformes; family Polypteridae; genus Polypterus; species Polypterus senegalus. Next base: position 49,799,031 of record NC_053157.1, read on the forward strand.
AAAGTCAGTGATAAACAACATTACAAAAGAGGATGATGTATCCTTTCCATAAATTAATAGGTTAAGAACACAGCTCAACCGGTTTGGAATATTTTAAGTAAATTAATGAATTCTATACCTGCCTATACAAAATTACATAAACTCAGCTGTTTCCCTGCATAGAAAAATAATTTCAACCTGTTGTACTACATATCATTTAATTAATAGTCGTTTATGATCTTGGAGTTTGGAGAAGAAAAAAAAAGGACTAACTAATGTATACTATCCAACCTTTTCGTAATGTTTTCATGTACACTGTTTCCTGTACATTAAGGTAATGAAAACTCATTAGTAAGAATTTTTTTTTCTTCTGCTGTAACATCAGCTAAACAGAACAGTATTCTGGTAGCCTGTTGCTCTCTGCTGACTATTTACTCACCTCTTCGTAATACCAAACTCCACCATAAACAAAAAAGTATAGAAACACGAGAATCAGCAATTCCGACAGAAATTGCATTTTTTCTTTAATATCAACTGAAAAGAATACAAAGTACCAATAAACTTAAAAAAATATATATATATCCTAAAAATAAATGCTTGATGTATAGAATACTACAAAGTATGCAAAATCTGAAAGAGAGGAGAGCAACTGCATACAAAAATACCTTTGCACACCATAAAGTCTTTCAAGAATAGGTTCCTTAAATGAAGGTGCAATATGACCACAGTAGTCAGGATAAGCCACTTCTGTATACTCTGGAACAGATTTGGTGTTTTTAACAGTTTCAATGTAGAGGTCTGGGTCATGTAAAGGAAGTAAGGCTGCTGTATCCGGAACCTCCAAAAACCCTTGGTCACTTGAAGAATGTGAACTGCTGTCATCATCATTTTCTGCTTCATCCACATATGTGGTCTCTGTAGTTGTGTCCACAACTGAAGGTACAATAGATTCTGAAATACTCTGACAACCATTACAACAGTCACTGCACTCATGTGAGATCTTGCTATTTTGACCATTTACATATTTAGAAGGACAATATCTGAGGTTTTTTGAGGCACATTCTCCACCTAGTGATAATCTGTCCATATCCCTGACAAGTTCATGATTGAGGCACTGTGAAGATAAGTGTTTAGTGGAATTTGGGATTTCAGAACAGACTTGAAAATTGTTCATATCTAAAGATGATGTTTGATTTTCTAAGTCTGCTGTAGAAAAGGAAGAATTTAAAGTCTGTTTGCTCTCTTCATCAGTTCGTAGAGTTTTTTTCTCTCCTTTTACAGAGTTAAGACAAGCAGCTGGCTCTTGATCTGCTGTGGGTACAACAATGGCTCCAGAAAACTTTGGCTCCGAAACTGGAATATTGGAAGCAACTTCCTCTGTTCCTGAATTATATCCCTATGAACACAGAAAATATCAGAATAACTTAATTAAATATAACACATACTCTGTTTACTAAAAAAACATTTGAAATATAACAACATAATAATCAAAAACAAAAATCCTACTAAACTGTTTAACCCATCTGAAATTTCACCTATTGATAAATGAATACTGGCTTGCTTGTTCAAATCCAAACTAGACTGAAACTTTGTCTTATTTATTTTAGGTACTTTAGATAATGATAATATACCAATAAGAGAAGAAATGAATGCATAGATTTTTGTGACAACATATATGCCATTTGCGCACTACCTCTTGATTAAAATAAACTAAACAAAGAGCAGAGAAAACTATGGTATATATCAGTTCAAATAAACAAAGGACAGAGTAAAACTATAAATAAAAAACTGGGCTTCAATTATTTAAAAAAAATAGTTTTAAAAAAGTTTTAAAAGAGATTGATCAAATGCTCATGGGCAGACGCTAGAGACTCCAACAGAACTGCAGGGTCTACAGAAGTGCCCAGTTTAAGAATTCTGACCACAGGCCTGTTGTTGCTACTCTGAAGATCCAGCAGGCTACCACCTACCAGGAGAATGAGGCTGAACCTACAAAGACTCCTAGATCAGTTTTTGCAAAGAACTTGCAGGCTTGGTTGCGACCGACGATCCTAATGTGATGTGGGAGACCTACAGTGACGAAACTCTGAAGGTTGTAGAGGGTTATGTTTGTGTTGCTGATGTTACCAGGAGGAGGTATTTTATCTTGCTGGGGACCTTGGATATTACCAAGAGGAGTCACAGAGCACGGCTTCATGGCAACTCCATTCTGTACCGGAAACAGAGAAGAATGACTGCAAGGGCTCATAGGGCAGACAAGGAGGCATTTCTTAGAGGAATCTGTGAGCAAGTGACACACAATCTATGGTCTAGTAACACACGTCCTGCTTACAAAGGAATCGAAGCATTATGCACATCCAAATTGGTTCCTCGGAGAATAGCAGTCAGGGCGGGGATGGAATGGTCCTTATAGATGATGATGTAGTTGTTTCACATTTGGTCAAGCTATGTTTTGCAGCTGTTTCAAGCTGATCCGCTGGCTAGGATGTTGAACATATCTATGTTCACAGTTCTTGAAGGTGATCCTCCAATTAGCTGTGAACCATCCAGTCTCACTGAGATTTCTGCAGGAATCTGTAGTATCCAAGATGAACTTTTCCAGGCTGGTAGTAAGGCTGTCCCTCCTGGCATTGCAAGCAATCTTTGCTTCCATTTGGGAGACGGGCATCAACCTAACTGACTGGAAAATGGGACATGTCATCCTTATCTGGAAAGGGAATTGAGGCTACTAGACGGAGATAACATTGCTTTCGGTGCCAGGTAAAGTCCTTGCTAAGGTAATCCTTAATAGTATCTGTGATCACTTGCTCAAATACCAGTGACCTGAACAAAAGCCTACTATCAACTGCATCCTGGCACCGAGGGTTCTTATCGAACATAAAAATGAATAACAGCAGGAGATTCTTTGCAGTAGTTGTTGATTTTTGTAAGGCGTTTAACTCTGTTGATTGAGCTGCCCTGTGGGACATCCTGAGACTTCACAGGATCCCCCTGAAGTTCCTGGACCTTATGGCTGGCCTGTATACTGGTACTTTGAGTACTGTGCAGAGTGGAGGCATAATCTGTGTGCTTTTCCCATTTGATTCTGGGGTATGTCAGGGGTGTGTTCTTGCTCCTACCCTGTTCACTGCTTGCATAGACTGGGTGTTGACCAGGGCCATGGGGGCCAGTGGCTGTAGGCATCTGTTGGGGAAGAAAGATTAACTGATCTTGACTTTGCTGATGATGGTGTTATCTTCACTGAGTCAATGGAGGCTCTGATCGGGGCTCTCGAGAGACTGAGTGAGGAGTCCGAGGTCTAGGCTTAAGAGTGTCCTTGATAAAACCCAAGATCCAGGCCTTTAATGGCCTTTTGGGCATAGCCATAATCAGTGTGCCAACTGCATCAAGTGGTTTACTTACCTCGGCAGCAAAATTCATGTTTCTGGTGACTCTTCCTATGAAGTCAGTCAATGAATTGGATGGGCATGGGGGGTCATGAGGTCACTGGAAAGGGGCGTGTTGCGCTCCTGATATCTTTGGAAAAGGACAAAGGTCCAAGTCTTTAAAGTCCTGGTGCTTCTCATTTTGCTATATAGTTAAGAGACATGGACACTTATCCAGTGACCTGTGATGAAGACTGGACTCCTTCGGTACTGCGTCTCTTCTGTAAATCCTTGGGTACCGCTGGTTTGAATTTGTGTCGAACAAGCAGTTGCACATGGAGTCCTGAATGAGGCACTTTACCTGCATTGTGAGGGAGCATTACTTACAGCCATGAGGTGTAATTCCCCGAATGTGATCTACTCGCAGGATTTTCACTGTTAAGGACCCAAGCGGCTAGACCAGGCCAAGGGGTTGCACACATAATATCTAGCTGCGGCAGATAGATGGCCATTTGCATAGGGTGGGGCTGGACCATGTGTCTGGGATTCAGATATGTTTTATCATGTGGTGTATACGGCAATGTGCTGTACCAGTGCATGCTCCCTAACCTGACCTGTTCAAAAGAAAATCAGGAAACCTGGGAAAGCTTAAAAATTTTCTGAAAATAAATCTATTTTTTTCCCCAGACAGTATACTAAACTGGTATTTTACAGGTAAAATTACTTGTATGGTAGCAAAAATATCCAAGAAAGATACAGAACATATTTCTAGCTTTGATTATGCAGATTTTTGGAAGGTACCTCTTTTTATTGTAATGAGTTTTAAGACTTTCAACAAGCTTTCTGTACTTTTTTGTTGTTGTTTTGTTTATTTTCACTGGCAAATCCATTCCAGATTTGTCAAATTTATTTGCAGTGGTCATAAACTTAAAACTCAAATTTCTGAAAGAAATTTAAAATAAGGAATCCGAAAGGTTACTAATAGCCAAAATATTTACAAGGTATATACAAATTAACAATGGAATGCTGGGGAAGAAAAATATACCTGAAAATCTTCAGTAAGCTCCACAAAAAATCTCTCATAATATTTTAATTCTTCAGGTGGCCTACAAAGATCTTGCTTTGGTCTTAATTTGTTGATATCAGTTTCAATATCTTCATTCTGAAGCAGGGATAAAAACTTCAAATAAATAAGGTTTATATTTAGCAAGACCGAGTGTTAAATAGTATAATGTACACTAAAACAATGAACCCCTCTCTAGCTAATTTATTTAATATGTAATTATCTTAATTAAACTGAAGTCTTGAATGATGCACTCGCTGAAACACTGGTGGCACACAATGCAAAAAACAAAAATCTTACTTAGGACCTCCACTACAGATAACTCTGAAGAGGTAAGCTTTTCCAGCTGTGCATAAAATATTTCTTTTCCCTTGAGCACTACAAGTCCATGAGTGAACTTGAAAAAAAATATATTAAACAATTGTTGAAGGTTTTCAAACAAAAAATTTTTTTTTTTTGCTAAAACTTTCACCAAAATCTTGCCATCATTGTTAAAGTATAGAAGGTCGTCTGTATGATGCGCACTTTAAATGTTTTTATTTTTCTTTATGAATAAGGGTAATTGGGTCTGATATTTTTAGTAATATGTTAGCTTTTCTAGCTTCATATAACATAGCTAAAATCATCACACTGAATTTAATAGCTACCCAGTGTACCTTTAGAAACAAATAAATTAAAAAATAAAATAAACATTATCTGATTCTGTGACTTTACCACTTTAAGGAATTTATAGTTACTTGCTTTTCAGCAAGTTTCAGTGGTTTATCCAGCTCCTCTATGCACAGTGCATCAAGTTGTGGAAGTTTTATTTTTACCAGGAAATTAACTGACATGATCACCACTTTCACAACAATACAATGCATTCCTTATAGTATTCCTTAAATGGGTTAGTTATTTCTTTTCATTCACCAACTTTAGTATCGGCTGCAATTGCATCCCTTCCTTCCTGCATCTGTTAGTTAAGTCATAGCAACTGGACTTTCTTGTTAGGTAGATACGTTTCACTGCTCATCCAAGCAGATTTGTCAGTCTGAGGATTGTTGTTAGAGACCACAATTTTAGGGAAGCTTTGCATGTGCAAATCAACAACCCCTTACTCAGTAGAGGTGGAGGCCTTAGGCATAACCTGTCTTCAATTTATCATGCTGCCCTTTCATCCATCCCCAGGAAAATCAGTTCCCATTTCACACCTCCACCAGGTGGACCACTCTTAACGACCCACTCTATGAGGGTAGGAGGGGCTGGCAAAAGGTGTGACGGTTACATCTACCCACACTTCCCACTTTCTTTGTTTTACTCAACGAGCCTAATCAGGGCAGGTGTGAAGTGAAACTAACCTGGAGGATAAAATTGTGGTCCTCAGACTGACAAAGCTGCTTGGCTGAGCAGTGAAATGTACCTATCTAACAAGAAAGAAGTCTAGTTGCCATGACTCAGCCACCACATAATTTCACCTGGATGACTGAGAATCTTCACAGACATACTTCCTTTCTGCATATATAAAGTACTTGTTGAATTAAAATTGTATTAGCAATTAGTTATACCTTCAAACTGTGGTCCTTTTCATCATCTTCAGTCTCTGTTTCATTTTCAGCCTCAATGTCATCATTGTCATCACTTTCATCCACCACATCATCCACTGAAAAGAAAACATAAAAAAGCAAATTGAAATTTGACAAATATGCAATAAGAAATACTAGTCAAATGTTTCGACACACCCAGAAATTAACCATTTTGTAACTGAAATTGGTACTATTTTAATCAAGATACTATTAAATTAATTTAAAAATACAATAAAGACATTACTAGTACTGTTTATGGCTATTGCTGCTTGAAAAGAATGATTTTTAATTTATTATTCAAACATGATGCAAAGTCTCATTTTCAGCTTATTTGTAATTAGTCACTGATCTTTATTTTTAAAATTGTAATTAATTTTAATTAAAGCTATTATTACCATGATTAACTTTTTAAAATTACCATTCTTTTTGTAAATGTACTACCATCAAGAGTTAACCTATTATTATGTTATGTTGACATAAATGCCTTATAGGTTCCTCAGTTGGCTTGTTCCTTAAATACACTGTAAATGCCAGTTTCATATGCAACAGCAAAAACTCAATTTCAGGATGCTGATCTTAGAGGCAGAATCTTAAAGAAAAAGCCATATCTGAAACTGGTATTACAGTCAGCAGCCAGGAGACATCTTTTCTCTGTTACAGATGACACTGGTATTTTGTGTATGTATCTGAACCTTTAACTGGTAGTTTAGTAAGAAGAAAAATACCAAAAAACAGAAAATATTGGCAATAAAAATCTAAATAAATACAGATTTTGTAAGAAATACTAATTTGAAATACTCCTCCGTTTATTCTTAAAATCATAACTTCTAAAGCTGAGCGAACAGATTCAGTACATGTTTATAATCAACTATAAATTTTCAAATACAATACTAATATAATAAAACATCTTCATTACATTTAAAATGGGTTGTGATAACATATTTAATAGTGTGAAAAATGTACAACAGAACTGAAAAAACTAATGTATGCTAGACAAATGTGAAAATCAGTTTTAATAAGACAACAATTGTGCGTTCATGTCTTATATGTGCACACAAAGAAAGGTGCACATCCACAATTTTACCAAATATTCCTTATAACTCTCAGAAGGTGATGTTTTTTTGCCACAAGACCATAATTAATTAAATGACACTGAGCCACTGCACTTAAAAACATAATTTGTGAAAAACAAACTCAATTTCCCTGCATTACATATTGAGAACAGTCTGCTTGCTAAGTTGATACAAAAAATAGACAAAACACCAAGTTGTTGGCGTCTGCCTTTTGACTAAAAGGCACGCTAATAAAAGACTTTGTTAAATAAAATGATGTAGACAATGGCGTTAATTCACTAGTAATTAATAGAAAATGGAAAATCAAGAACTCAATTTCCCAGCCCACACTGGGTTCATGAAGTGATTCAACTGACTGCCTTTCTGTAATTTAGCACAGTAAGCAAGCCTTTCTGTAATTTAGCACAGTAAGCAATATCACTCACAATAAGCAGCTTACCTTTCCTAGTATAAATTAATACAAGTAGTTGGCCATATGCTGGCAGGTAGATAATATAGTAATAATAATATAATATTCATAAACTGTACTCCCTGGGATTTTTAACTTTTACTGACAAACATGTGCTTTGCTTAAATCTCTATAGAAGAGAATATTTAAATTCTAGCTATTGTTGTCCCAGATTAGTAGTGAAACATTCATATCTACACACATTTTTTGGAGCTTTTTAAAAAAATCATGAGGCATGATGCTAAAAGCCTAGTTTAGCAGCACTGGTCACAAGACAGGAAAAATCCATGCAAGTCCATTATAGGACACACCCAGTCACAGACCTACACTTTTACTAGACTAATGCAGGTTAGACACATAATCTGGGATGCACACTGTAAGGATTAGGCAAAATAGTACATTAGATGGAGGAAGCACACAATGATGTTCGTGAAGATATGAAAATTCTTCAGAGACATTTCCTGGCCTGAGATTTGAAACAAGGACTTCGGAGCTGAGAGGCAGTTGTTCAAAATTTGGAACCACAAATTAAGAACTATTTCTGGTGCTAAAAAAGCCTCTCAACTCACAGCATCAGTCTCCAATACCAAATTTTCCAAGATTGTTGCAAAGGCTAAAATGATTTCTA